>NW_024070211.1:83026041-83088648 GCF_014754425.2 Oryx dammah
AGCTGCATGGAATTCTCACAGCTGTTGGTTCAATGGACCACTTAAGCACTCCAGCTGCAGAAATGATGCACAATTCTTGAGGGGAAATCACCCACCTTCTCCAGCTGCATAATGCCTAATTGGGCATCCCAAGCTTTGCACTTGGCAGTTGGACTATCTAACACGGCTTATACAATAGCTGAGTGGCTGGCAGTGTCCTAGAAAAAATAATCTCTTGAGAGGGCTTACATGGCCCCTAGGAAATAATGAACACACACCCATATTTTTGAATAATGTTGGAAGTGGTATTTTTAAACCAGGTACAATAGATACCACATAGATCCTTGTTCTTACAAGTGATTTATATAAGCTTGACAATCTTTGTAAAGTTTTTATAGACAATGACTCACTAATTATCACAGATTTTAAAACTTGACATATATACAGGATAACTCTTTTAAGTCAACCAATAATATTTCATTTCCTTCTCACTTCATTTTTATTTTTGTGAATACATATACATAAACAGTCTATAAAGTAGATTCCTAAACTCATTTTCATTTGATGTTTCTACCACTTGAAACTCATCATGGGGTAGCTATAGCCACCAAGATAGAAACACAATTTCAACAAATCTCGCAGAATTTAGGATCATCTTAAGTTGAAAACTAGAGCCTTCTAAGTATGGAAAGGCATGGTTAGGGTGAAAATTTTTAACAACTAATATTTAGATCTCTGCCACCCTCTCAAAATATTCCCTACTGGTGAAGAAGCCAAACAGAATCTGTGCATGGAAAACTGTAAGCACAGTTGTGTAAGAAGAAATGAGGCACAAAAAGGAAAAGGAAAGAGGATAATATTGAGAATGTGTTATTTCCCACCTATTTTTGTGCGCATTGTTTTATTTTTCTACACACAACAACTCTCAGATATAAACAGCATTAGTCCCATTTTATAGAGAAGGAAAATTGAGGTCCATGTAGGTTATAAGATCAGATGACTAAATCCATTAAGTGGGAGAGTCAAGATGCAAAGCCACACTGGTCTTCCATTGAAAAATCCATGTTTTTTCCTGTACTCATCTGCCACTTAATTAGAATTAAGATGATGATGAAGAATTTGATATGAAAATATCACCATTTGAGGCTCATTTAATTCAGCATACCATTCTAATTATACATATAGTTATATCTAACAAATTTAATCAAAGTGTGGCCAAAAATATCTAAAACAACTGAAGAAAAATGCTTATTCCACTTATCAACTGTTAATCTATAATGTGTTTCCTAATTTACTTCATTTCTCAATGTTTCCCCCAAATTCAGTCTCTTGGAAGAAAATGTGAGCAAAGCAATTTAGGAAGGGACCTCCTAGTTTAACAGAGTCCACAAGTAAAAACTATAGTGTCAGAGAAAACAGCTCCTCTATGTCCTCAAACCACAGTTCATTCATTGGAACTGGCCAATGCCCTGTAAACATTTTATTTCACTCTCTCAGCTGTATGGAAGTGTGAAGAACACTACCTGCATATCCTTAACACATGGATGAGGGCCCATGTCAATTAATATGTGATGTTCATTGTGCTCATCCCACTCAGGTTACCAGGGTCACCAGCTACGAGACCATGTCTGCCAGGTGGCTCAGATCTGTTTCACTGCATGGACAGCACCCCTCCCAGGTGGCACTAGTGGTAAAGAATCCGCCTACAATGCAGGAGACATAAAGGACGCAGGTTCGATCCCTGGGTCGGGAAGATCCCCTGGAGGAGGAAACGGCAATCCACTCTAGTATTCTTACTTGGAGAATCCCATGGACAGAAGAACCTGGCAGGCTACAAAGAACTGGACACAACTGAAACAGTTTAACACACGTATGGCAAACTCACATCTTCCATCAGTGTAGACAGTTCAGCCCAAACCTTCCATCAGCATGGCAAGTTAATCATGCTGCCTTTATAAACAAAGAAGAGCACATCTATTTTCATAATATCATTTTATGTTTCCAATATGAACATCTCAGTAGTCTTTAATCAAGTCGTAATTTCTGAGTTTCTTCTAGTCTCAGGAGCCTCAGAGCTGTGTTTCGGGGTAGAAAGAGAATGACTGGGATAACATCCTGGAGGACATGAGCAGCAGACATGCTCTGGGTACCCCCAGCTCCTTGATTCCCTCTCTTCCTACCTCCTCCTCTTCCCCAAAGATTAGGTTAGTGGCTTGGGTAACCTTCTGTTTCCCAATTTTCCTAACAATATTTTATCAGGAGCTTGATACTCATTTTACTAATTGCTAATTAACCAAGACTAATCCCTTAAGAATCCTTGACAATGTAAGTAAAAAAAAAAAAAACAAAACCCTCACTTCCTCTTCTTATGCAAAGTGTGGGACTAATGCCTTATGCCTGACTTCAATGTTGAGCTGAAGGTTATACATAAGAAATGTGTATAACTCAGATGTCACGATGGCTCTGGAGTACTAAGGGAACAATTAAGAGTCCCCATTAAGAGTCCACGGCCTACTGAAAATTTCAGAACCTCTCTCTGGCATACAAAAGTGCTAACAATAGCTGAATTAAAGGTTATATTCTATCTAACCAAAAGCTTTCAACAAATTATTGCAGAAATAAAGAACTACCAGTTAGATACAAAACTTAAATAAACAAAACAGATATTCACCTAGGTTAGTTTCTTTTCCAAGAGGATAAGGGAACATTATTAAAATGTAACCATTTTTATAAACTTTAGGGGGTGAAAAAATGGCTTATATGTAATACACTCAAAATACCCAATCAATGGTAAATCTCAGTTCACTGGTGACATAAATGATGGTCCCCAGTTATGAAATAAAAATTGAGTTAAATTAGTGTTGCTTTACAATGTTGTGTTAGTTTCTGCTGTATAGCAAAATGAATCAGTGAATATGTACACATATATTCCCTCTTTTTGGATTTCTTTCCCATTTAGGTCACCACAGAGTACTGAGTGGAGTTCCCTGTGCTTGCAGTAGTTTCTCATTAGTTATCTGTTTTTATACCCCAATAAAATGTTTTAGTTGAATTAAAGTAAACCTCTTAACCATGACAGAAGTATTTTGGGCAGAGCATTGGTGATTTAGGAATTAGATCAACAAAACCACATGGAGTTGCATGATGTCGTTTAGGATAGGAATTTGATTAAATTATATTGCTCCAAAACAGGGAGGTGGGAAAGGAGCCAACAGGGTGAACATGTATTTTGTGAAAGACACAATTCTAAGCATTGTACATCTATCATCTAACTATATCGTATCAGCAAAGTTCTGGGGTATGTAGGACTATTTCTTTCTATTATTATTTACAGGTTGAACTTAGAAATGTGGAGGAAATCTACTTTATCCAAAATGATTTTGTTAATCAGGTTCCAGAAGACCTCATCTACAGGGCAGTCACACACATGAAACCAAAGGGCTATGTTTTGGCAAAGCCCTAAGGTATTTTATAGGATGAACAGAAAATACAACATTTGCTTTCTGGATGATACAACACATTTTTAAAGCTCATTTGAGTAGCAAGAAAATATGCTTATGAGTATTAATTAACATTACCCATATTAAATGATTTTTCAAATTAAAAATGAATTACTGAATCTGATGGATACTATGACTGTCCTATTAAGAAATCAAAAAAAGCAGATATCTGAATCTCCCTCATGCCAAAATTAAAGACACAGAGAGGACAGAGTATATATCTTCCATAAAAATTCCAGTTATCCTTTTCTTATGACCCATAAAATATTAAAATCAGATAAATAGATATGTACTTAGTCTACCTATACAATCTGTTTACTAGTTTGAGACACAGAAGAACGTTAGAGTTAGAAACAACCCCAAAATGGAAGGCTCTCAAAATCTTGCCCTCAAGAAGCCTCCTTTATCATTGAGTTTGTTAGAAAAACTAACCCAAGTTTTTCTTTTTTGTTTAGTCATTATTTGGAGTGCAACCCAAGGGCTAAAACTACTGTTCCACTGAATTACAAGGAATTGAACCCATGAATTACTTCAGTCAGCTTATTAAAATGGTCAAACCTTCTTGAAATTCTTCGACAACTGTGCTGGGTCAAATGGAAATCTCTTACAGAAGATTATTTAATAGCAAAGGTTTCAGTCATTTTATACTAATGGTCTTCTTTCTAGCCTAAAAAAAGAGGAACCATTTCTCTAAGCATGGAATCTAGCAAGCAAACACCATGAACTTGCACTGCCAGGGAGAAGATATGATGAACTCCAGCTCAGAATCATATTGAATCAGGTTCAATTCAGGACATAAAATGAAATGAAAAGCCCAAACTAATTAGATTGTAATGAGCAGTTCATATGCCTTATGTCGTTTTATCACGTGCAGTAGGTGCTGTATCCCTACAGTGAATGACTTCAAGCAAGTCATCAGCTTGTACTGTGTTCAAGAATGCTAATCAGAAGGAAAAGGGTCTTTTTATGACATGCTTGAAGAAAACAAGATTGATTGTAGCTTCTTGATCATAGCAGTGCCTGTGGAATGGCTTTATCTCTATTAAACTTCACTTGCATTTCTGGAAAGCATGGAGTGTCCTAATGAGACAGGCAGAAATAAAGGAGTTCATTAGTAGAAAATTGCTAAAGTTGAAATGTCATGTAACAAGTTGAGAGCTGGTATTCTGAAGAATGATATTCAGTGTCTGGGTCTGAATCTCAAATATCAGTCACAGGTACCATTTTAGATTTGGGGGCCTCTTTTTCCCACATCTCAACTACTGTATTAGTGGTTCGGTGAGTTAACGATTCTGAGGCCCAGAAGAACTTTACTTATTTCATTAAATATCTCATAGGGAAAAAAAACCTATGATTGTCATAGGGTTCCAAAGTGATTTTCATTGTATGGTCCCATGGCTTGAGGGAACCACATGAAACTAAGCAAAGAGAAACTTACAAAAGTAATTCCATTTTGTGTGTGCAAATCATTTGCCAACTTGCTCTTGATCCATACGCTACCCTTTCCCTGCTCTGCTCTGTATTTCTGGAAACTATATTTCCTGGTCTGCTCTGCCAACTGGATTTTGGTCGATTTGGCCAAGGGGAGACACTGGCAGAATCCTGGAGGAGTCAGAGTATTTTTTTTTATCCCTGCTCTTGTATCCACCCTTGGCAATGATCCTACCTTCACTGTGATTCTACTGCATTGGAGCAATCCCTCCTCCCTCCATGCTCATAGCTCCAATAGGAGAGTCCCCACCTGGGTTCTAGTTCCCCAGCTATGGTCCTCATCTCTGAACTCTGAAAGAAATGCCTCCTCCTTGTGTCCTTTCAATCTTGGGGTAGTAGTAACTTCCTACTATTTCTAATTTCTAGATCACCTTACCAGCTCCTTGCCAACACTTTCATCATCTATGTAACCAACTCACTGTATTAAGTTGCCTGTCTTTGAAATACCTAGAATATTTTTTTGTTTTCCTGCCTGGACTATGACAGATCAAATCTTTTTATTTAGAAAATTCCTTCTCAGAAATCATATTTCCTTTGAAACTGAGAAAATAATCAAGGGAAGAATAAAGAGGAAAGAAAATAACTACCAAAAGGAAAAGCTTTACATGAAGCTCTCTATATGACAATTCTCCCACAGTATAGTTGTTTACTTGTGCATTTGCTGGAAGGTTCTTTTAAAATGATGACAATTCAGGGTCCTTTGAACATTTGAATGTCTGCACACTTCTAACCTTCTGCAAATATTCTCTAAATAATTTGTTTACATTCTAAACTGTCAGTTAATTTGCTGCTAAAATTATGTTTTTGTGTTCATATGCAACATTATATCTTTGATATTTTTGATGCAACACATACTAAATTTCATTTGCAGTGTCTTAGTAAAATGAAATAATTGTAAAATAAATTTCAAAGTCAGTAATGAAAGGGAGCTAGATTTCATATGATTTGTAAGATATATTTTGGTTAAGAAAAGAAAGATATTCTCTTCTTTTTTTAGCCAGTCTTCTCTCAGGAAAGCTTGAGCCAACAAAAGAAATCTTATTTGTGATTTAAAAAGAAGGGAACTGGGTAAATATTTAGCCTATCCTTAATTATCCTTTATAATACTGAATATTTACATTTCCACATAGTTGGAATTTTCTCTCAGTGATTTGGCAAAGTATAAATTATCCTTGCCCTCCAGACTCCCAGGTTCTACAAGGAGAACATCAATGTTGCATTTTTAAAAGGCTACAGTTTTATTATTAACAATTAATCCTGGTTTGAACATGAATACTCTGAATTGCTGTAATTGCAGTTACTTTGCATTTACATTAAATAATATTAATGCTGGAGGCCCTTCATTGCCTGCTGATGGCAAGGTTATTATAGCCCCCAAAGCCTATTTTGAAATCCTCTCACCAAAATTCATTTAATACATCAGAAATGCCCAACAGAGGACCATCCTGGAGAATTGCCCATGGTTTTTAAGTAGCAAAAATACAGGCATCTCATTTTTAATGTGGAAGTTTGGCCAACCCTCCATGGCTACCAGCAAACAATGACTGCTCTGACTCCATCTTGATAACAGTTTAGTCAGACCCAGCATTAGCCTTTCCCAGCTGAACTTGTGCTTTGCACCTCTCTTCATTCCAGCGTATTATGAATGTCCAGATAATGTCTTGAATTTAAAACATGCTTTGCAAAATCAACCTCAGGTGATAGACCTGATGCACAGGGTTTTCCCTGGAGCTAGAAAGATCCAAGAAAGAGAAGAGCCACTTCCAGTGAAAGCGTCAGCCTCAAAGAAGCTGAGAAATTTAACTAGCTGTCTCGATGCCTTTCTACTGAAAAGGGGTGAGTGCTTTATGTTGCTGGGGTTGCCATCATGAAATACCACAGAGGGGGTGGTTTAAACAATCGAAATTTATTTTCTCACAGCTCTGGGAGCTAGAAAGTCCAAGATGAAGTTGACCGCAGCATTGATTTTTTCAGGGGCCTCTCGCCTTAGCTTGCATGTTGTCTCCTTCTTGCCATATCCTCACACTGTCCTTTATCTGCTCAAGCACACCCTTGGTCTCTCTGTGTTTCCAATTTCCTCTTCTTTAAAGGATGCCAGGTAGATTGGTTTAATTTCCTCTTTAAAAACTCTATCTCCAAATTCAGTCTTATTCTGAAATAATGGGGATTACAGCTTCCACATATGAATGTGAGGATAGTGGTGTGGGGAGATGGAACACAGTCCAGCCCATAACAATGAGGCTGGTCTTCTTTGACCCTATACTCTCTTTTCTATAAAATTTCCCTCCCTTAGTGGTTCACTCATCCAATATCTTTATCCTTAAAGATTCTTTACTCTTTGGTCTAGCAAGATTCCTTAGAGTAGGAAAAGCTCGTGTTACGCTGTGATTTAAACAATAACGCAGGCCCACGTATTCAAGTATATTTCAAGTATATTTGCTTCAAAATAGGGGTTGAGCGTTAATTAAAAAAAATAAAATCATATTTGTGAAATGGCATGCACAAACAATTCAAACTTAACTGTGGCATTTTGTGTCTTTCCATGGCCTTTGAAATCACATCACATCTGGAGCCATCTCAATCCATGGCTTGTAGAGTCAGGTTTGGTCATTGTCCTCCTACACTAACTACCATCATTATCATTCAAGCCTACCTGACATTTTCCGTATTACGGTGCTTTTATTGAGTGCCAGTAGGATGCTACATCCAAGGAAGCTGCTAAAAGTTGGTAAGTAGTACTTGAATACAAATTCCCAACCCGGAGCTGCTAGAAATTATGTTTATGATTCAATAAATGTGGTTTTTTGACTATTGCCCAAACTGTGCCCCAGCATGACCTGAGTGGACTAATCCTGCTAGGGGTACTATTTTTGGATGTCATAAATCTAAGCTTCTGGCTATGTCTAGTCATTAAATATCCCATGAAACTTTTCATAACACTAAGGGTTTTTAATCCCCAGCTTCTGGCCAAATTCCAACTGGAATAATTATGTTCTGCTTATTGTACCTAAATTCTCAAGTAGAGTTATAAGAGACTCATTGTCTTATAGTATCATCTACACATTTAAACTGTAATCTATAGAGTACAGTTTTTAACATCGGAGAATCCAAGTGTTATATAAATCTATAAGTTGTATTCCCAATCAAACTCAGTTCAGCCATTGCATTTCTTCAGGGACTTTGAAACAATTTGCATGCTAAATGCAGTTGATAAGTGCTAAATTTTATGTTATCTTAAAAATATTATGTTATCTTAGAACCCAGGAGTTCACCATAAGAGTCTCTTTTCTAACAACAGGAAAATAGAGACTCTGCCTGAATTTCATTATTGTTCACGTGATTGTTTGGGAATTCAGTTTCAACTCAGAAACATACAAAATGTTACAGGCAACTTGAATTCATTAGGTTCTTTTGATTGTATGGGAAGTTAAAAAGAATGAAAGGCTGGTCTTCCAATACACCATACCACATGAGTGAAGTTTCCAGTTTATAGTTATGAGGGGAGAAAGAATATCAATTGTTCAAAGGTTTGGTCACCTAACATTGAACAGATAAACAAAAATTTTTCGATGAAGAGATTCTACAACCTAAAAGGCCTTAGATGGGTCAAGAGTAACTATAGCTCTTGCCAGAGGAGGGTCCAGCAGGCATCCTAGTGGCAAGGTTGAGGGAAGGGATGGGGAACCCGAAACACTGGCACCAAGTGAGGCTGGCGCGGAGGTCACTGAGAGGGAGACTGCTAGCCTTGGCTCGTCTAAGCTTCACAGAGAGAAAAAGACACAACTTGCCCCCATAAAACAGTAACAGGAGGTGCAGTGGAGCCAGGTAAGAAGTGTTTGCTCTCATCACTGTTCAAGGGACCTGACACTTCTTGGGCAATATAGACAAATGACTAATCTTTTTCAGCTACAGCAGAGGAAAATGTTCTTTGCAAAGCACCTAGACTTATTCTCTGATTGCAATTCCTATTTAAATGACTTCCAGAGTCGCATGTATCCAACCAGCTGTCCAGGAAGACCAGCATCTGCATGTTGTCACCCCTATGGAGTAACCACCCTGGCCCTGTGATAGGGCCTCCAGGGCAAAATGTAATTGTGTCTCTTTGGAACTGTTGGTTTGGCTTTTTTTTTTTTTTTTAATATTTATTTATTTATTTGACTGTGCCAGGCCTTAGTTATGCGATCTTTGATCTTTGTTGCAGTATGTAGCATCTTTGGGCTTCCCTGGTAGTTCAGCTGATAAAGAACCCATCTGCAATGCAGGAGACCTGGGTTCAATCCCTGGGTTGGGAGGATCCCCTGAGCATGGCAACCGGCTCCAGTATTCTTGCCTGGAGAATCCTCATGAACAGAGGAGCCTGGTGGGCTGCAGTCCATGGGTTCACAAAGAGTCAGACGCAACTGAGTGACAAAGCACACATGCAAAGTGGAATCTTCAGCTGCAGTATGTGGGATCTCGTTCCCTGGCCACAGATCAAGCCTGGGCTTCCTGCATTGGGAGCAGGAAATCTTAACCACTGGACCACCAGAGAAGTCCCTTTTTTAACTCTCACGTCAAGAATACAGAACTCATATATCCAACCTGCATCCCTGGGCCACATGTGGAGCCCTGAGTCTCTTGTTCCATGTACAGGGACAATAGGAAACAAAAATTCTGCAGCCACGAAATTTAGTTGATTTACAAATACATTTTTCTCCTACTTAATTTTGCTTTATTACTCTCCAAATAACATTCTGACAAGACTAAATTGAACTCCAAATGGGATAGATCTTCAAACATTGATTTCACAGATTTCCTTCTGGTCAATAGGACAGTAAATAGCATGTCTCACCAATTCAGATGTGAGAGACTTGATCCAAGCTAAGATAGTTCAGGAAAATCGAGCTGCAAATCTTTAAAGAACTGGTATATATTTGGTATTTTATTGTACATTTAATTCCAAAAATTTTCACCCTTTCTCAAGAAACAAACTGGAAAACTATAAAAGTGCATTTGGTGAAAATCTAAGAGTTACATTCTCATTTAAGCTGTTTCCACTTTTTCCCCCTCTTCAAATTTTGAAGCACTTCAAGTCTTTAAAACTGTTACATACCCAGAAGGGTTGGCAGAATTAGGACTGGAATAAAATAGGATATGATTTGTAAAATCATCTTCATATATTTGAATAAGGTATGCTTCTCCCTCTCAAACTTATTCTGTAAAATGGCTCTTATAGCAGTTGTTAACACCATAGTGTGAATATGAGGCAATGTGCTATCTCTCTCAGTAATATTTGCATTTTGGATCTCATTTCTAATTGTGGAATGAAATAATCTGTTCCAGATAAAAGAATTTTCAGTGTAAGCCCAGAAATTATTTTTGAGCTCTACTTGATCACCTTTTTTTGGTAGCTTGAAGGGAAGACTCTCAGAAAGTAGTTTTTCTTGAGAAAATATTCTCTTCCTGCCAATTTTGCTTTACAAAACTACATTGTTTTACATTATGTATGTTAATCAATGCACTTGGAGACTGCAGGGAGCTGGAAGGACTTAGAGCTGGAAGGACTTTAAAGTTTATCTAATCCAATCCCCTCATCCAGAGATTTTAAAATAATAAATCTACAGCTGTCTTTAGACTAATCTTTGATGCAAACAACTCACTGTTTCATCATGGTCTTCCTCCAGATGAATGTCCATTGATGATATGACTAGTAGCTGTCGCTGGGGTATCTGTCTTTATATCTGGACCTGTCCGTTTGTACAGCCCAGAGACATGGCCCGTGAGGTGATGGTACAGAACCACCCACAGAGACTGTGTGCTACAAGTTGTTTTCTCCTGGAAGGTGACAGATTTAAGTAACACATGATCTCAGATCTCATCTCCTTACTGGCCAATAGTAAACACATGTGTAACAGCAGTCTGGGGTCAAAGATGAAAATGTGACCCTTGAAAAAGACAAGCTGACAGGCCACATGGGGAAAAGCCCAGGATCTGAGCTTCATTGACACAGCCTTCTAACCAAGGGGCTTACCAACCACAGATATGTATCAATAGGCAAACACACATCTTAAGAGGAAATCACTTACCATCATTGGCCCACTTTTCAGCAAATGAATGTTAACACATTATCAAGTTTCCAAACAATTATTCAAATCATTAGAATGTGCTGGTTCTCTCTTCCTCTGTTACTAAAGAGTGTGTTGAGCTGTTGACTGGTGATGTGAGTGTGCCACCTAAGGAGTGAGGTGGAATTTATTCTTATTATTAATAACAGACTTCATGTAGGCCCCGGCATGATCTGCAAGGCTTAACACTCCAAAGCTAGAGATCACAAGTTACCCATGACATGATGGAATTTGTTTTTTAATGAGTGTATTTCATCTTAACTCATGTTGTCATGTGGAGCAATGACTTCACCTAAATGTAGCTAAGCCATAAAAGGTGCCATATTCTCCTACTAAAATATTATTAGCATTTTACTAGGCTCCTATATCCTATAATAAGAGGCAAAGAAAGAATCCAGATTTCTACAGTTCTCTTTTTCCAGGATAGAAATGAACTTAGCATGCCTTCAAGAAAAGACTATAATTGTATGATTATATAACAAAGGTAATTTTGTTCAGGATTTTAAATGAAGAAATTCAGAAAATAAAATGCAAACAATATAGAAATGTCTGTGTCTTAAAGAACTTAAAATTGATCTACTTTATTTTACTATATCTTGAGGAACTACATCTCCAACTCTTAGGATACTGAGTCCCAATTGTGTCATTGTTTTCAATTAACATGCATTTGCCCAAGAGGGACATGTGAAACAACATAGCACCAATAGAGAAGGCAGATGCTCGTAGTTTGCCAGAAGCCCACAGCCATCTCTGGACGTCTGTTCCAAAGCAGCTATGAACAGGGCACTATGTCATTTGAAAGGGGTTGGCCTGCTCTACTACCTTCAGTAAGATTCAAGCCTGCAGAACAGTGACCCAGATCTTCACTGCAATAAATCTTTCCAAAGGGAGTGAGTGAGCTTTAGCTGCTCAGTTGTGTCTTTGCAACCCTGTGGACTTGTAGCCGGTGAGGCTCCTTTGTTCATGGAATTCTCCAGGCAAAAATTCTGGAGAGGGTAGCCATTCCCTTCTCCAGGGGATCTTCCTGACCCAGGGATCGAATCCAGGTCTCCTGCATTGCAGACAAACCCTTTACAGTCTGAGCCACAGGGAAGTTGCCAACTGACCAGCCATTCTGGAGGATAATTCCTGTGTTCTAGATCCACTGTTGCTCTAGGTCACCTGTAACAGCAGGACTCATACTGAATTCCCTGCTACCAGATTGTCTAGAACACAATCTTACATGTACTCAGTGCTTTTTATTTTTTTTAATTATTTATTTTTGGCTGCACTGGGTCTTCACTGCCGGGCACATGCTTTCTCTAGCTGTGGTGAGTGGGGGCTGCTCTTTGTGGCGGTGCTTGGGCTTCTCCTTGCGGTGGCTTCTCCTTGAGGAGCAGGAGCGTGAGAGAACAGGCTTGGCAGTTGTGGTGCATGGCCTTAGTTGTCCCTGGGCATGTGGAATTTTCTGGGACCAGGGATCAAACCTGTGTCCCCTGCATTGCAGGCAGATTCTTAGCCACTGGACCACTCAGGAAGTCATGAAGTAAGTGCTTAATAAATTTGTTTATTTAAGAATATTGCATGTTTAACAACTTAGTTGACATTACCACCATCTTCATTCACTTTTATTCCAAATGCACCAAGAGCCCAATAGGAGCCAATCTTTTGCTACTTAATTAATTTCCGGAGTGTAGAAATTAAGGGAGTCATACAGGAAGCTTAGAAACAAAATGCCGGTCTTCAGGGGCTAGTATGCTCAGTTGAGGCTTCCTGTTGGCTCAGTGGTAAAGAATCCACCTGCCAGTGCAAGAAACTCAGGTTTGATCTCTAGGTTGGAAAGACCACCTGGAGGAGGAAATGGCAACCCACTTCAGTATTCTTACCGAAGAAATCCCATGGACAGAGGAGCCTGGCAGGTAACAGTTCATGGGGTTGCAAAAGAGTTGGACCTGACTTAGTACCTAAACATACACACATATGCTAAATCTAGTTACTGGTTAATTCAATCCATCCTCCATATAAGCTGGGAGAAAGAGAAATTCTAAAGGTAGAAAAAGATGGGACAGAGAAACTTAACAGCATTGGAGGTCTCTTGAATTCATTTGTATCAAAGCAGCTTCATTATTTATATCTGTTTGATATAAGATTATCTCCAGAACCAAAAGGAGTGACTGTTGGAAGAAGCAGAGCAATACTACCATGCATTGATTCAGATAACTAAAATCTGACCCTCTATGCAGAATATGTTGGTTAGTTAGTTTGTCATGCTCAATTTTAGCTGAAATTGTCCTGATCATAGTCCCTGCATGGGAAATAGCCTTAGGCTATTTTCTGCATAAGAATATGTACTGATACAACCAGTAACAGAAACCATTAGCCAAGAACGGCCAATCAATTTCTTTCCCCTAAATTTTTTCAAGGAAGTGCATTCAAAGTGTGGTGGTTGCTAGACCTGAAGGATAATGAGTGGGGTGAGGATCAGTGACCATGTTAGATCATGCCCAGAATAGCTAAGCTGAGAAATCCTCTCAAGTAAGAGCCTGCCCTACTTCAAATAGAGGTTTCAATGAAATCAAAATGCCTTGATGAGAAAAATCACTCTTCATAGCTTCCAGTGTTCAATCCCAGAACTATCCAAACTTTTAAAGAAGAAATGCCTTCAGGCTAATGAAAGGATTAAGGCATTACAGATGGAAAGGGAAGGACAAGTTTTGAAATCCAGACAAATTAAATATAAAAATATTAAAAAATTAATTTAGTGTTTTCCTTAAGTGAAAGTGAAAGTCACTCAGTTGTGTCTGACTCTTTGTGACTCCATAGACTATACAGTCCATGGAATTCCCCAGGCCAGAATACTGGAGTGGGTAGCCTTTCCCTTCTCCAGGGGATCTTCCCAATGCAGGGACTGAACCCAGGTCTCCCACATTGCAGGCAGATTCTTTACCAGCTGAACCACAAGAAAAGCCCTTAAATGAACACAAAAATGAACATAATGTGATGACCACAGTGTATGCCAGCAATAGTGATAGCACCAAAGAGAATTAATATCTAATTGTGCAAAAGTTGTTTGGGTTTAAATTGCCTAAAGACTATTTGTTAGTATACTTCATCCTGCACTATAGTTTACTGAGCAACAACAAAAACTTCAGTGCCAATATGCTAGCCAAGAAGAACTGGAATAGAAGCTCAAGCAGACCCCTCTGGCTAAGTTGGAGGTACTTAAAACATCACCAAAATAATGTGCACGTGACTTTGCAGAAGTAACACCAACACCAAGCACTTACAAATGGGCCAAATTCTCCAAAACTTCTATACAGGGAAAATGTTTAAGGATCAAAATAGAAAACAATGCTTTAAACTAAAACCAGCCTTGCAAGTAATCACATGCCCACTTGCTCAGGGTGATAAATTACACTTGCCCATGCTTTTTATACTTTTTCTATGACTTATGAGAAGATCACAGGTAATTTTTTTCTTTCCATTAATACTAGCAAAGTTGCAACCAGGCTGTCCATGTCTGTCTGGAATAAAACAACTTTGACTGGAGACAAAACAGGTGGTGAGAGAATGTAGCAGCTAAGATGTTAGACTGAAAAATAAAGAGGGTGTTGGGGTGGGGGGAGAAGAGAATCACTGAAGACCAGTTCATACCACTGAAAGGACAGCTGTGTGAAATAAAACTCAACTGTGATCAAAATTGCAATTGACAACCTGAAGACAAATGGAGGGCCAGGAGACAGACAGTTTGTTGAGAAACTTGGCACCCACGAGTGTAGCCAGAGCACTATGCAAAGAAAATAGAATGCAGATGCGGAGTAAAGCAGCAGAGATGTGCTAAGAGTAGGGATTGTAAACATCTAGTCCATCAGGTGAACTTAAAGTCATTGTGCTGGGTATGAGACTGTGTCTGCTGTGTCACAACCAGTCTTCAAGGAATCAAACATGGTTCCCACAGTCCTCAGCATGAACATGACTTTCTCCCACAGTCACACAGCCCATGCCAGTGACCTTTTCACTACCTTCCCAGGTAAACTGTAGTCTTACCCAGTCATCCCAGTCCAGAGGTCTTTGGTGGCATATGTTCTTTCATAGTGACCATGGATGATACTCTTAACCTCCCAAACAAAAGATCACTTTTGACAGATTACCCAAATATGCATTCTGTTGCTATTTCTCTCACGGTTCACAAGTATTTTTGGAGGAAATAGTCTCTCCATTGCTAGGACCACTACCTTAGTCCATAGTCTAGCCCTGGACAGGCAAAGTCAGATCTACTGTGTATCTTTTTTTAATGTAAATTTATTCCAGTGACTTTACAAGAGTGCTCTTTTTCCCCCTTTTAGAATCTTAAATTTTAAAAAGTGATTAAATTTTTAAAAGTTATTCCTAGTGGATAGCTAGTACAACTTCCTTCTCCTATAGGAAATCTTCATCAGTCACTCAACCTTATTGTCCACTATGGAGAGGTCTTACTAGAATGGTCTTTATGATAGTGATTCCCAAATAGTTCTATTTGTTTGTGGTGGGCGCATCCCAGGGGATCCTGGGCTAGACTGTTATTCATCAGAGGAAGGGCCAGGGTACAGTAAGCCCAGGAGAGACTGCTCAGCACAGTGGCTAAAACCTTGGCAAATCAGGCTGGTTCCAATTTCTGGCTCAGCCACTTTCTAGGTGATGGAACCTTGGACCAACTTCTTAATCCCTCTAAACGTATTTCCTCATCTGCCAAATGAGGATAATGGTTCCCTTGTGATTAGCCTAAGAAAGTAAGGGATTAATGAAATAACTCAATAAGATAATGTATATATAGTACTAACTATTATATCACCAGGCCTTGAAGTGTGTTCAGACAAGCTCAGTGCAGTTGAAATAAATGAAAGAAAGGACTCAGGTGAGGGTGAATAATGGAAACTCATGTGACCTCCAACCATGAGAGCTTATAACTTTTCCTTGTACTATCCATCTGTCATCTTCAAGGAAGAGTAGGTAAGACAATGAATGAAAAAGATTCATGGTTGGTGGAAGCAGAGGAGGAAGTTAAACTGTTTTGGGAATGCAGCCAGATGTGTGACTGACCATCAGGCAGAGAAGGAAAAGGGAGGGGCCATTTGACTGGAGACTAAGGGGACATTCACAATTCGAGGGGCTGGAGGCCTGTGTGGGGATGAGTCTCCACTTCAAAAGAGTTCATGTGTAGTCCGAACTTGGAAGATGTGGTCAGGAAAATGAAACACAAAGGGTAAAAAATTGAAAGAGGTCATAGAAAAAAGTTTAAAGAAATGAATGCATAAAAAGAGGGAAAAAGACAAGATGCAAAGAAAATTTCTGGAATGATAGAATTTTATTTTTAAAAAAACCTGTTTTTCTGGCTAATTTTGTTGTATGATGTTTTATATTTTTTAAATATTTTACAACCTGTAATGTATTATTAGTAAAATCAAAATATTGAATTAAGATAAAGTAGTAATAAAACAGGCTTCCCAGGTGATGCTAATGGTTAAAAAAAAAAAAAGACCCGCCTGCCAATTTGCAGGAGACATAAAAACTTGGGTTTGATTCCTGGGTCGGGAAGATCTCCTGGAGGAGGGCATGGCAACCTACTCCAGTATTCTTGCCTGGAGAATCCCTTGGACAGAGGAGCCTGGCAGGCTACAGTCCATGGGGTGGCAAAGAGTTGGACATGACTGAAGCAACTGAGTATACACATACACGGTAATAGAACTCAAATAGAGGCACTAGAAAGGAAGTGGTTCAGTGGATGGCTTGACCCCTGAGTCCACCTCTTGAAGAGGAGGGAAAGTTAAGCTCCCTGGAGATACAGAAACCAAGGGCCCCTACCCTGTACTGTGCCTTCTTCATAAATCTGAAGAGGCATTCACAAGTATTTTTAGTGCTGGTGATAGGATAACCATGTAAATAAGGCTGGTGATAAATCACCATTTAGATTCATTAGCAAATACCTTAATTATCATAACTTACAGAGTGCTTACTCAAGTGCCAGGCACCACTCAATGCTATTTTATTTGATCTCCACCAGAAGACCATAGAAGAAAAGGACTCAGATTTTGCACATTTTACAGATGAACCAAAGCACAGAGACATAACGCTCCTTGCCTGAAGTCACTGAGCCAGGTGGTGGCAGAGCCAAAACTGACTTCTGAGCACATGCATTTAACTGTCAGATTATAGAGAAATTGCAAAATAGAAACAAACTCTCAGCAAAGCATTTTATGGTTTTCATCCAAAGGAAAATGGACAAATCATAATTTTTTTCCCTTGATATTTCACTTTGTGCAACTCTACAGCCCATTTTTTAAAAATAACTTCCGGGGGGTTCATGTTTGGGAACACATGTACACCCGTGGGGGATTCATGTCAATGTATGGCAAAACCAATACAGAATTGTAAAGTAAAATAAAAAATAAATTAAAAAATAAAAATAAAAATAACTTCCGATCTTGTGGGCTTAGCATCTTCAGAAGAGTGCATTTGGAGGTCCAAGGTGGAAAAATTAAAATAAAATAGTATCTTCAAAATCTTGAACAATCTTGTCCAAAATCTTAGCTTTTTGTGATAGCGAATTTTGAAAAACTTAACAACGAAGTCCTGAAAATGCAACTGTAGCTTGGTTACACTATTAAATATGTATACTGTGGTCTTTTTCGACAATTGTATTAATCCCTTTACAAAGCCTTCAGAAGTTCCATCACAGAAGCATGGATGTTGTTTTGATCTATTTATTACTCTTAAGTGTTCAGAGAACTGTCCCTATTTTCTAATTAACACTTTTAAAGATAAAAAGCCAAGTATTAAATCAATCTGAATGACGGTTGTTTGTGAATCCCACAAGATAAGGCAATTTGCATGTTCACTTTGTACTTACAAACTAAATCTGCACATCTCCACAGCAGCCCCTTATAATGTAAACCTTTTTTGAGTATTTGTAACTTGAAAGAAAGTTTGGCCTACTACAGAAGCAGTGCCAATTATCTAAAGGGCTTCGTTACCGAACGTGATTAAGATACAAAGATATTGGGTTGTTATTTCATATTGTTTGCTCTGGAATTTGAGGAAAAGACTTTTAAAACATCCAGGATTATAGATTATTACCTTTTTATGGGAAACTAAAACAACTCATTTCCCCCAACAGTTAACTGCTCTCAAAAGTAACCAGTTGCCACTCACTTGGAGTAAAATTCCTTTGATATGAATTAAATTGCTTGCTGATGAAATGCACCTTTCAGCGACCTGTTTGAGTTTCAGCTGATGCTGTCACATCGTTCGTGATGTGAATTCCAGCATTAGTGCTAAATCACAGTGGTGATTTATTATTGGATTTTCAGTTCTGATGAGTCAGCACTGTTAGATGTTGACCAAATTAGACTTGCAAGAACAATGGCACTGCTCTCATTAAGTAGCAGTCTGTGTTGCCGATATAGGCTATTATTTCCACATGGTTATGGTGTGGTGTGTTCACACGTGGGGTACTCAACAGATAGGGTTCCTTTGCTTTTGCAGGATTGGTCTTCATTGAGCTTTACGTGCTCAATCAACTTTGAAACCATGTGTAAAAGCCCCAGCCTTCAAAATGCAAAAAAGGAATCCTTTATCTTTTCTAACTAGTTCAACCTGTGCTTTCTCTTTGCCAAATAATTCAAGAAACCAGAAAGATTATGTTGGCTAATGAAAATGGTATCAGATTTTTCTACATCTGTCAACCTCTCTCGAACAGCTCTGTAAAAGATAAGATATGGAGAATACTACTGGGGCTCAGCTGGTGAAGAATCTGCCTGCAATGCGGGAGACCTGGGTTTGATCCCTGGGTTGGGAAGATCCCCTGGAGAAGAGAAAGGCTACCCACACCAGTATTTTGGCCTATACAGTCCATGGAGTCACAAAGAGTCGGACATGACTGAACAACTTTCACTTTCACTATTGGGGTACCTGGTTCCGAGACCATGAGAATGTAATGCTGACTTTTCCTAGGAAAATGCAGGAACACATTATTCAACACATTATTGACGGTCCACTTTGTGTCAGGGGTTATCCTGTTGTAGGTACTATAGATAAAAATGTAAACATGAAATCATGGTCTTCATGGGGTTTACTTTCTAGAAAAGAAGACAGGCATAAAACAAGTAACTCAATAAATATTTAAAATAATATCAGCTCATGATTTCTATAGGTGCTTTATATGGCCAGTAAAATTCAAATGCTTTAAATCTCAGCAAAAAGTGAGGGAAATAAGGCTTACTTATCTCAAGAGCAATATTGACTTCAATAAAATAAAGCTTTTTATAGGACACCTTTAATACAGCAACTGCTTATTAGGAGCCCATCCACAGATTTCATATTTTAGCTTCAGTTATAAATCCTACTTCATCATCATAGCACTTTCCAGCACTTCACACTCAGTCTGAATTAAAATGATCAGAGGGTGCATCATTGCTGACTATTCTGGACACATTTAGTTGTGACCCAGCCCATAGAGAAAGCAACTGACAATCTTTTCAAGGCTTCATCTATCACTATTATTAGTGATTAACAAGAGTCTATTTTTTCTTTATTATGTTATGATTATATATGAACAAATAAAATATAGTAGTAACTGAAATCCTAATGCAATGGATCTCAGTGTTTGGCTTTTGTCCCCCTTGAAAAACACTTGGCGAATGATATTCACACGTGGGACACCATTACACAGACCTTTAAGGATTTATGTGATCCCTGGGATGTTAGTATACCTCCACTTTCTTCTTACTCACTCAAGAATGTAAATGGGAATATCAGTGAGTGAGGATGAAATTCTTACAGAAATAAATTTGAATCCTCCATCTGAATTTATTTTTAAGTAAATCCGTTGACAACAATTATTAATCACAAAGTACTTGAGAACCGCTTCCCAAAGAATCACAAGTGTGCATGCTACCACACTTCACTTAGAACCACTGACCCAGCAAGACTGAATTCTTCTAAAGTTATTCATACATAATCATATGTGATCTGAATTTTTAGAAATTCATTATGTAGCTAAATACCAACACCCAAAGCCAACCAGTGCCATAATTTAAGCACTTAATTTGCATTATTACTCTCATTTTCTCCTACTTGGCTTCCTTTCTCTCTTCTGTATGAAAGATTTGACCATGGAAGGGGGCAGGGTAGCTGGTCAGCTCCCCTGACAGCAGGTAGTTTCCTTTCCGGCAGTCACCGTGTGTCTTTCAGCCCACCACTGACAAGCTGTTGATATGTGGAAGGAGTACCTCAGGTCGACTGTTCCTGCAGCCAGCTGCTAGTAGTCAGTCCCATGGAAAGCTTAGCGGTCTCTGCCAGGTCCTCTGGTCCACAGATGTCTCAGGAGCCCCACCCTTTTGGTTTGTTGCAGTGGGATTTGCAAATGATCAGCCAGTGCACCAGAGTTCTAACAGACCTTAAGGTGGACTTCCACGAAAGGTAGGAAACTTGTTGGCTTCAGACAAAAAAAAATTTTAAGTTTGATACCCTCAAAAATATTTAGAAAGAATTCCTTCCATTATGATTCAGGTGGGAACAGTTTGTTCTTTCTGTGAATGAACACTTTGTTTATTTTGGGGTGAATGTGGTTTTACATACCCTAAGTTTAACTAGAAATCTTTCTGCAAACTGAAAGCACACTTTCCTTCTCATTAAATTTCATTTTACCAAAAGAAAGATCTAAGTATAACTGTAACAGGATCTAAGCAGAGCTGTAAACCAGAAGTACAGGACCGCCTTGTAAACAGTACAACATGAGAACACTTGAGAAGGTCTGTCTCTCCATTCTGACTTGATATGTAATTTCTGTGTGAAGTCGAATCTATACATCAGGTTGGTTGCTTAAATACAAATAACGTGACTGTGTAGCCTTGCTTGGAGGAGTTCTTTTAATTATTGTGAGATGGGAATGTTCAATAGAAAATGAAATCATTAGATATGATTTCTGTAATGTGACTGCTCTTTGATAGGCAGCATTGTTGGCACTTTATTTTTCCACATTTTAATGAATATGTAAAAACTTTCTAGAACTGGACATCTATCGGCATTAAGAAAAGTCTTGACCTGAAGGCCAATTTAAAAAATTCAACAAGGGGAAGGACAGTATAAGAGAAGAAAAAGAGAAAAAGAAAATAAAAGAAAGGAAAATAAGACAGAATGCAGGGGAGCAAAAACTGAACAAGAAGAGAAGCAGAGGAGGGAGGGAGAAAGAGCAGAGAGAATTGAAGAAAATATAGAAGTTAGGGAAATTGACAATGCAGTTGCTTAAACACACTGAACTTTCAGAGTGGATCAGCAAAATGTCAGAAAGCTCAGGTGTTTGTGAAATTGTGATACATTGGAAAAATTCACACTGTTCAATGAGCCTCAAATTCTTACTTCTACCTGCATGATACAGAAATACAGTTTTGGTCTGCCAGACTATAATCAAAAAGATGCCAAAATAAGGGCACGGCATGGAAGTCTTATAAGAGCCTTCTGTCTTGTGTGTCTCTTGTATTGAATCATAAAATTTATACTTTTACATTTATTTGCTTTTAATAGGGCAGATTGGTTGTATGGTTTGATTGAATAATTTTAAGAACATGCCACTATGTATGAGGAAATTATTTTTAAAACACTATAGAAATTCAGTGTTCATTTTTTCCTGGAGAAGTTTCAAGGTTAAATATTCAAATCCTGTTCATCATCCTAGGAATTGGAAGTCAGCAGAAGGCTGAGATAATGATGCAGAACTAGAAAAAGGGAACCCACTTACATGAAGGCTACAATACAGGTCTTAGGACAGCCTAGGAGGCTGCAGAAGAAGACATAAAATTAAAGAAGATATTTGATACCCTTTTACCACGCAGATGTAAAACGACAAACTTAACAGCCATGTTTCAGATTAACTGTATTATAGGATCTTTGCTTCATGAAACTACTATTTACAAAAAGACATGCCATATCTGAATGTCTGGAAGAGGAAATCATCCTATTAATTAGAAACTTACTTTATACTGAAAATCTTTGGTTCCACTTTAAATGTTTTTGTTAATGGAGAAAACATTAGAGAAAAATTTCCATCTCATATTAGTTTGTACTCACCACATGGTTAGAGATTAAGATTTCTAAGATCTTTGCCTAACACATACACTTTTTCTTTTTCCACAGTATAAATGATTTATTCTTTTGGATCTACATTTGTCAGTCTTGAAATGGAGAAAATATAGAAATTGTAAGTATTATGGATTTGCTAGTCTGCATTCTATTATAAAGCAATCCTTGCCCACATTTAAAGATGTATTTAAAGAGAATTTAAATATAAACAGATTCATATGCATGTGCATACAGAAAGGAAGAAAGGAAAAAGGAGGAAATGTTATGAGATTTCCTTTCTAATTTTTTTCCACAAAGCACCCCTTCTTACATGACTAGTGTTTGGAATGTTCTTTCTTAAATGGATATTTGTTGTCTCTTATCAATGTAGTACACGAAGGGCAAATGATGCTGCCTTTGTAATATTTGTGAATTTTTTCCTTGGGGTTTGTTCCTGCTTAACCACAAAGTTCCTATAGTGGCAATCTGTTGGTTGCTCACACTGTCCAAAAGTAGTTAAGTCCAGATGCTGGAAGGAAGCAGAAATTCAGGATCAAGGTGGGTGCTGTTAGACCAGGGGCCCCTGACCAGGCTTCAGGGTTGGGAAGGAGGGCAAAAAGGAAGGGGTGCTTTCCTTCTTTTGATCTGGTGTGTCCATACCTTTCTAGACAGTGTATTCACTTCTAACATTTCAAGGCATGTGTAAATCCTCTGAGGGCTAAGTAATATGATAACTCTTTTGTGACACATTCTTGTTATTCACCTATGCAAGTTTTGACAAAAATCGCCCATTACTCCTTCACTAAATAATGACAAACTGAGGGTTAGTTCTGCATCAGCACTTCAATTTCTTCATGAAAAAATGGCCTCCTTTCTCTTTAGTTTGTGAGCACCCAGGCCAATATCAAGCCATGTCTTATTATACAAAGTCATCTGGCTTGGGCTGCTTATTCTGAATACCATTTCAGTCTGTGCAGCTCAGACTACAGGCATTGTTTCCTTGTGTTGCTATAAATGGTAGAACAAGGTAACTGAATGTGTCAATCTCCTGGTTCTAGCTTTCTGCCAAATCTGCTCTGAGATTTAGCCAAACACCCTCACCAGCCTGTAGAATACGCGCCTTTGCGAAGCAAAGTCCTACTGTCCCTTTCAGTCTTTTCTCTTTTAAACCAATACACAAATCACAGCTGGCTCACAGACGTGATAAGCGTTTCACTTTGCATGTCAAAGATCGCTGAGTTCTGTGAAGGGCATCAGGACCCTGGCATTCCAAGAACTTCCCTGTGGAGGGTTACAAAAGTCTGGCTATAGTCAGTGCTGTGTCCTAACCCTGAGCAAGAGTGTCACATCTCAGAAACAGGTGTTGGGACCAAAGACCAAAACCGGCTATAAACTCTTATCAGCCTTTTTCATGAGATATTAATAATTTTAGGCAGGATGGAGGAAAATGTTGAGATTCACTGAACTGACAGATGTCAAAGAAGTGGGGAAAGTAACTGAGTGATTTACGCGTGGATCTGTCATCAATGGAGTTATAGATCAGATGGCGACGTGATCGTTTTTAACACAGCCCTTGTTGTCCTCTGCTCAGATGCACCAAATGAAGCGCCTATTTGCTGACTAGAAATTCACAGTTGAGGTCCACCGATGATGCAGCGCAAAGAAGCCTGTTCTGTTCCTCTGCTCAAGAGTAAGCCATGCCAACCTTCACCTTTAAATAGCTCCACATTTAATTCTGCTGTATTTAGAAAGAAATTTCAGTCATAGTTCACTAATAACTTGTTCTCTCCTAAGAAAGAGAGAGAAGAAAAAGATTTAGCAATCAGTAACTCTCCACCAAAAAAAGAAAAGAGGACAACTCAGTACCAGGTTGCAATATAAAAGACAGCTTTTACTTAAGGGAAAATCATAATAAACTTGTTATAACAAAAATACACTAAAAATTTTTTAAGGTGAAACTATTTTTCTATTTGATATAAAACCTTACGGAGTAATGGATTAACTTAAGCCAACAGAGGGGGGGAAAAAAACTGAATCCAAAGAAGGTACAGTAGCTACTTTCTTGAAAACAAAACAATCTTTTCGTTCCTGCCATTTGTCTGAATTCTTCCTTCGGGCAAGCTGGACAGCTGCACTAGTGGTTTTTTAGTCATGGGTTGTAAGCCCCACCTGGCTAGATTTGTTTAGCAGACAGCTGGCAGAATTAAAT
This sequence comes from Oryx dammah, assembly GCF_014754425.2. Lineage (NCBI taxonomy): Eukaryota > Metazoa > Chordata > Mammalia > Artiodactyla > Bovidae > Oryx > Oryx dammah. The sequence continues at coordinate 83,050,398 of NW_024070211.1, forward strand.
AAAAAGAATGGGACGCAAAATGCTTCCCCCAAAAAAGCTGAGAGAATACTTTCTGGATGTTTTAGCCTTTTGGAGGTTTATGGTTCCCTATTTTTTTTCTTGCTATATTTTTTCTTGCTATATCCACATACTATTTACTATAAGTGAATATATCTTGTGGATATTTTCTCTCAATTATAACACCATGGCTGAGGTATAAATGCAGCATAAATGTAAGCATCAAATAAGCATGTCTTGAATGACTTTTTTTTCAATTCGGAATACCGATTTGCTGTTTATAGGTCCCCAAGTATGACATCAGTTTTAAATTAGTATTTTTTTATTTGTACATTTTCTTTGTTACTTTTTAAAGCCCATAAAATAGATTTCTTCATCTGGAATGTTCTTTCTAGCTTAAAGATAAGAAGGAGTCTAAATTGTGGGAATGGCATCTTTCTGCATCTGTTTCTCTCACAAACCTATCAAATATCTAGTTTTTGGCATGACTGCTGGCTCTGACAGGGGGATGACATAAACCAGCTTTGTGGTTACATGTTTCACTTTTAATCTCATGGAAATAAAAATCAGCACTGAAATGTCCCTTTCCATGTGACAATTTGGGACTCTTTTCCAAAAGCCCAGGCAGAGGGGCGTTAACCTGGTGAAGCTTAACACACAGCACATGCAGAAGTATCAGGCGTTTTTATGCTATAAGACATGAGGCAGACCTGCCTCCAGTAGAGCTTTGTTCCCATCAGAAGTATGAACCACCAACAGTGGGAACCGTAAGACTCAGTGGCAGCAAGTCACCAAAGGATGACCGAAAATGCACCCCTGGGAAATGAAGAAAGAACTGGGCAACGAAGTAGCTCACTTAATAACCGCACATCTTTCTGTGTGTTTTGTCTCTTCCCATAAATGCGGCAGGACGGGTGGAATATTTCAACCATCATGGGTTTGCTACTTAGCACGAGGAGAATCCAGCTTTTCACTAAACACAGTAAATATAGTATGGAAGGCTCAAAAAAACCCAAATGGTTTGGACATGATCCTGATTGGAGAAACTCCATGAAAATAGATTCCAACTGCTTATAAATGAGCAAGGGGGAGGAGGGTGGATGCCGGTTTTAAAGACAGCATCTCAGAGAAGCACTGACACGGATAGCCCAGCATGCACCTTCAAGATGGCAATGATCTGCTGATATATCAAATGTGAAACCACTATTTATCTAGCCCATGAAAACGTCCTCAATAGTAAGGACCAGGCCAGGAAACAAACTCTAATTAATTACCTAATACTTGCTTTCCAGAGCTAAAGCTGACTTGGCTCCTCTCCACCCAGTCTATGCATCTCTCCATGCAACATAGACTTCATGGAGCCAGGCGTGATCTGTTCATTGCAGAGGCCTGATTCTCCCTAAGCACTGATATCAATATCATACATTTCAAATACAAGGGAAGCCTGGGCAGGCTTAATCCCCCCGGCACAAGGAAACTGAGCATGCTCTCTAGGGAGGCTGTTGGCATAGAGCAAAAGACTGTGTTACTGTATATGCTTTCAGATAGTTAGCAAAATGGGTCCCCATCAAAGACTCAGAAAACAGGCCTGGTGAGAAAGGAGGAGTGAGGTCACTCTAGGATTCTGTCTGACCCTTAAAGACAATCCAATCTTGGCTGTCATCTGACAGTGTTCTCTTTAGTTTGATAGATACAATTACATCTATCTAGCCAGATAATTACAGTACTGCACATCTTCCATGTATCAGTGGCTTAGCAGAATTAAAAGCTATAAAATCCTTTTGTATGTGCTAGGCGGCTTTCCTTTTCTTCCCTAACACAGATTTCCTCTCTCCCTCTCCCCCTGCTCAAGAAAAAGAAAAGGGAAAGAAGTCCCTATAAATGGTAGATTCTGATTCTGAATTATTTTGTAGATGTTTCGTATGAATCTATCAAATCTGTACCAGATCAACTTGCATCTCAGCCAACTTCTTTACTAAAGAAAATTGATTCTTGTTTACTTCTTTCTGTAAAGAGAATCATGATGAATTTTAATAGGATAACCCCCTACTGTTAGAAAATCTCCCTCCTTTGGCTATGGGAGCTTTGAAATTCGTAAATCAGAAATAAGCCTGTATTTTTCTTAAAATATTGTTTTAGACAAAAATGAAAGATCTCTACAAGTTTCAAGCTCACCCTTAATAATTGCTCAACAGTCATATTTTTTCCTGTTTTCATCACCCCAATGAACAGTGCATTTTTCCCATACTTTGTTAAAAGACCTTATAATTGTAAAATTGACTTTCAATTTTTAACATAATCAGCTACCACCAAGTAATACTTCATTTCTGGATGAAAATTAATACTGTCCATTACTATTTTAAGGGCTTCCCTGATGGCTCAGCTGATAAAGAATCCACCTGCAATGCAGGAGATCTGGGTTCGATCCCTGGGTTGAGAGGATCCCCTGGAGAAGGGAACGGCTATCCACTCCAGTATTCTGGCCTGGAAAACGTGGACTATTCCATGGGGTTGCAAAGAGTCAGACATGACTGAGCGACTTTCACTTATTATTTTAACACACATCAACATTTACCTAGAGATAATGTAGACTGCTTAGTAAAATGAATAATCCTGGGAAAGAAAAAAAAAAAAGAGTAGTTCTCTAAATGTTGATGCTACTCATTGAAATCTATGAAAGAGCTTATAATTTTGGATACAGGCAACATATTTCTAAGGATTACCATAGTTTAGATCTCATAGATATTATTCAAGATATTATAATATCTCATATTTGACAACAGAAAATGTATTGTTATTTTCTGACTCAAGAGATACTACTATTCTTGGGAATATCATTTTTTTTCCTAAAGTTAAATTTATAACACAATAGAAGATTACAAATTTCTTCCAACACCTAGATTATCAAGTCACTAATTTTACTAATCCATTAAATGTATGTTTTCTATGCCTAAGGGTCAAAAGAAACCTGTGAATTCTGTATATTTACCCAGGGATCACTTTGGTAAAATGTAACCAGCTTCTTTGTAGAATGGAGCAATCACTGATCACTGGCTGCCAGTAACACTATGCTACCATGTGTAGAGGGGAAAATGAAGGCTAGCTCATCTTAAGGAAACTACAGGGGAATTTTAGATCAACAGAATGCAATTATCCAAGTTGGAATCATCCCAGGACACCAAAAGCAAACTCTACAGGTGGGTAAATTGAAAAGCATTGCTCCTCAGTTGCAGGACAAGCAACCACGTTCCTGACAAGACTGGTGCTTCTTCTATTTGTTTGTCTTTGTTTTGCAAATACTGCTGACCAAGGATTGGTCACTGGCACAGGAAATGGTGCGTGTAGACATTTGATCAAAATTGGGCCATCAGATCTACTAACAGACATCCTACACTCTTCAGCAATCTAACAAGTGAAAGAAGATATTTTTAGAATCTGTTTCAAGATACCATGCATGCTGCTGTTGACCAGATTTTCAGGAAGACTCTGATTCCCAGCCCTTCTTGCATCTAAGGGGGAACACATGACTGGGTTCTGGCCAATGGGATGTAGGCAGAATTTTATACTCCTCTTCTAGCCAGGCCATAAAACATCCCACTTGATCTCTCTCTCTCATACACACACACACACACATACACACACATACACACACACTTATCCATCTTGAAGTGAAATACTTGGTGATGGTAGACTAAAGGAGTTCGAATCCCTGAGTCCCTAGGTCCCTGCTTGGAGACTAGTTGCCCAGAAGAGTCACTCAAGCTGGGTCAGACTATGCCATGAACTAGAGAAAAACTTTCATTGCACTGAGATTTGGGAGTTTTTGTTACAGCACCTAGAGATAACTTGACTTATCTAATGTCCATGATACAAATGGAATTTCTTTGAATTCTAGAATTGAGAATGTTCAAAAGTTACTCGATAAAGCAAAGAAATGATAACATGTACATTTTTGTACATTTTTCATTCATTGTTTGTGAGACTGTAAAATTTATACTAGTGTTCTGAAGGGGAAATAAGCAAAATATATTAAGCTGTAAGAACTTAACACAATTATGACTTGACCTAACAATTCCACTGCTAGAATCTATTCTCGAAGAAAAATCAAAAGTAGTGGCCAATTTTTGTTCCTGAGCATTGGTTGTGTCAAAAAAAATTATATAATACTAATTTCAACAACAAAAGGACATTTTAATAAACTTTGGTTACATCTTTATAAGGAAAAATTAAACAGTCAATAATTATACATCCAGTGAATACTTTAGTCAATGATTTATTCAATAATCTAATATTTATTGAGCACCTATTATGTGCTAGCATTTATTCTAGATGCTGAGGATATAGCAATGTACAACATACAAAAAGTTTCCTGTTCTTGCAATATGTCTCTTTTTGGTGGGTGAGACAACATATAATAAATCAATTAATCAAAAATAAAATAATTGATATTAGCAACAAACTTGAAAAATATTCCACTGAGAGTTTTTAAGTAAAAATATCTAACATGCAGGAACTATACATACAACACACACACAGGTACATCAACACACACATACAGACTTAGAAAAAGTAATTGAGGGAGAAAAATAGTAAAATTCTAACATATGCATTTGCAAGTTTTCTAATCATGAGCAACTCAAAGTCCATGAAACATATAAATTAGTTGCACTGCAGATGTATGAATTTGAAATATTAAGTGTACAGCCCCAGTGTGGAGGAATCAATTTACATATAGTACAAATGTAATTGGGCAACCAACCAGCAGCCACTTCTAGAGATGATTTTATTGTTACAAATCAAGTAACACTCTGCAAAGTGATTTAAATTATTTAAAAGAAAACACTATTTCTTTTTCAAAAATTCTCGAAAAGAAAGGGTGATGGGTTTGGATAGAAACCAACCACTACTACTGATAATGGAAGTGCCAAGAACAGAAGTCTAGAACAGTAATGGAGTGATGGTGCTAGTGGAAGTTGGGGGCTTGATAAGTGGGCTCCTCATTTCCCTACCCAGGAAGTAACACAAAGGAACTCATAAAACTTGTTCAGCTTGTATGCCAGAGAGTGAGAAAACTACTCATCAAGTGAAAAATGCAAGTGCTCTGAAATGGACTCTTGCATTTTCCATTATAATTCATTCTATTTTTCAGAGACAACTTATATGGTATGGTGGAATGGGTTCATACATCAATTTTTCAAGTGCTCAGTATGTCCACTCACAAGTGTTGCGTGTCTACCGTATGCTGTACTGTCAACAGTGATTATTTCTGGTTTGGGGAATTTAGGATTATTTTTGTTTTAGTCTTCATACATTTCTGCTTTCTTAAAAATGTTTTAAGGAGAGTATGGCTTGCTTTGAAAATTAAATAAAAACAAAAATAAACACGCACGTACATGTATACATCAACATGAAAGCATACTGCTGTCTCTTTGCTCATTAGGATTGTAAATGAGAACATTTTAGCCCATGACTGAGACTCCCAGCTTCCACTGTAAGACCATATTGCAGATGAGAGTACCATTAACTGTTTTAAATTGTCTGCCGTAATGACCCCAATAGTTTATCACCTGGTAGGTGAGCTTAGGTATTAGGCTCCATGCCAAGCCCCCACATACACATAAATTACAAAGACACTGGGGCCCCTGAAAGGGTGATCCTCATCTCCAACGAGATCTATTCACTTTCATCCATTCATCGTTCACGAGAGCCCCACACCTTCAAATGAAGTCCATAGAGCAGATACATTTCAGAAGCAGCAATATTTCTGTAGAGATCAAAAGGAAATCTTGTTCTTAGCTAATCTCATTGAAAAATCTCCAGGCCTTACGCACACAGGCAGAAGAGTTTGCAGTCCTGGATTTATCCCACCAGAACTAACTCTTTTGGCAACAGTGAGGAGCTCTGAATCAGAAGGCTAGAAGGAATCTAAGACATCTAGTCCATCACCCTGCCTCCAGGCAATTTTCCAGGCAGATGGGTATTTATCCTGTTCTTAAAGCTCTCCACTGATCTGAGGGAAAAAGACAAGGGTATTTATATCCATGATGTTTTCTTACCAAATGTGTAATATTTGCTACCTACACCATCTGCCGCAGTTCAGAAGGTAGTAAGATTGAAAGTTAAACTCATTGATCTTGAGGAAGATAATGAAATAAAAATATTTTGCATTATATAATTTCCCTCAAAGATTTTGATTAAGAATTTATAAAATTCATCAGTAGTTTAGAGCAAAGAATGAAGCCCTTGCTTGACAATGGACAATCACTTCAATTTTCAGAATGCAGACAGGAAAAACTCAATTGTTCACTTAGTGTGATTCTATACAAGTTAAGACCAAAGACATAAGCTTACTCTCTGAGGAGGTCATTTAGCTGTGTTTTGTTCCATGGCTTTTAACCACATCCTTAGTCACAAATATCTTAAGAGAATATGAATAAATTATCAAAATTTATATTTTATTGGGATGAGGAGGGGATCCTTTCTCTGTTCCTCCAGTAATGAGCACCATCATTTTCCTACATGAAATAAACCTAACTGTTTAGAGTTTGGATACAGAAATGAAGTTTGAAGATCTCCTGGCTAGATTATATAAAGAACTGCCCAAATCACAATCCTTTAATCCTTTTATCCACCTACCCCACTTCTTCAGATTTTAGAACTTGAGCTATTTGAGATTCAGTGGGTCACTCTCCTTGATGTTCCACGTGTTAACCACGCTCAGCAACCTCTAGTGATTTTATTGCCAACCCCAGGTTTGTTCCTCTGATATCCTTTTTCATGAACTGGTCTCAGCATAACAGTGCAACTACTGAGGTTTTTATCCTGTACTTCTGCTGGTAGGGTGTGATGCTAACTCCACCCAGACAAAGTTCAGAGATCCCAGAGAGCAGTATTGGCCTCTGTGTGCAGGATCATGGTCAATCAGGCCAGTAAAGGTGAGATCTCTAAGAAACCACACCATAAGGAGAAGCCTATGACAAACCATAGATAACACACTTTTAGCATCCAGCCAGGTGTCATATAAATGGCTTCACCCTTAAATATTCCTTGGGATCATTGCCAGAGGTATTGGAGGCAGTCAAGTCTGTTTCTTTAGGAAAACTCTTGGTCAAAAGCTATGTTCCACTGGGAGTAAGTCTGGTATTCAGAGCTCACCTGTGAATGGCTTCAGCCCGAATCTTATGGAAGCAACTATGATTTCAGACATGAATCACTCAAAAGAGTGAGTTTTATAGGAGTTATTCTCCCTGATACAGAAAGATAGTGAAAATGGCACTTTATTTATCTTAGTATGCATAAAAAGGTGAAAGCTTTGGCAAAACTTTTCTGCACATGAGTCACATTTCGTTTCTAGTAAGCAAACAGAACTAAGTAGGAAAGAATCAACTGTGCTAGCAGAGAGGAAAGAGAATCACTCAGTAGTCTAGAGAGCAGTCTTAGCCGAGTGCTGCCACTTGCCACTGCATTAAAGCAGGTACAACACTCTAGAGCATTTCTAAGATAATCCAAGTCCAGAAAAACCTGGCCGTGTGGCAAATTGGAAGCTCTCCATGGATGGATGGAGTGAACCAAGACTGGAGAGGTAGTAGCTGACCATTCTGTGCTGCCTATGGAGAGAGTACCCAATAGCAGTCCAAGCTGGCATGACTCTGAAATTTCTGATCAAAATGTGAGATGGGCCAACACATTTATCTGGGGGAAATTCATTCTCAGCATCTAGCAGGACCTGAGCTGTTATTCAAAGAGGTCAATGGACAAAGTAATAGATACAGTCCAGCTCCAGTCCACTGGCACAATCCAGGCAAAGGGGAAGGACTAGGTGAGAGATAAGCTTGTCTCTATTCCCAGAGGGGAATGACGAAGGGAACCAGGACTGAGGAAGCAGCCCAGTTCACTGCTAGGCCAGAAAACAAGGCAGACATAAAGGTAGATAAAGAGGCTAAGCCTACTCAGTTCCCATAGATGTCAGAGAACATCATCTACTGAATCTCTACCAGGTGTGTACTGTAGGAGGTGATATTTCCAGCGTATCTGGTTTGTTTCTTACAAGAACTCTCACAGGCTGCTGTTGCTACCAAAACTTGCTCCCTTGACATAGAGTTCTTTGGCTAAATAAACAGCTTGGAAGATGTCACAGGCTATCACCGCTCACCCTGCCCTCATCAGCATCATCACACACACTCAAAGCACTGAGACATCCTGTATTAAAAGAAACCATTTTCATGTACTTATTAATCCAGAATTTCCAATGAAATCAGAAACATTTACAGTCTGCTTTCTGACCCAGTGTTCTAAGGAATCAATTTTGAAAAGATGGTGGCATTAGAAGCCGTTAATGAAACAGTGATGCTTAAGTCTGGATTAGTGGGAAACCTACCAAAACAACTATGTTGTGTGGCTAAAGGTATAAATTTCTAACATGATATAGTTCACAGACGGGGGATACGTTGGGCTTTATAAAGAAATTACCAAGTGAATAAATGAATATGAAAAAGTAAAACTAATTTTCATTTGGTGGGGAGGGGACAATGAATTCCTTCTGCCCAAATAGAACAGTAGTTCCTCCAGGATGAGCTTCCCTTGTGATTATGAACTCACGGAGTACTTGCTCTATGAGTGTCTTTTTCTGCTGGCTCCTTCCGAGTAGAGAGTATTCTTCCTACAGGGACCCACAGATTTTCTACCACCTCTTCATCCTCAAGTGACCAGACCTGGTATCACTGCCTCTATGCAAGACTTAGGTCCTGGGCAGTTGAGTTGACACACTTGTTAGGGTTGGAGAGGAGGCAAGGTGGTCTCATTGGAAATTCTGGATTGAAAAACAAACCAAACAAAAAACATTTTAATAAGGAGCTTTTCAGGGCCTTAAGTGCACTGCAGGTTTCTATGAAGAGGTCAAGAGAAAGACATACTCTGTAGCATTTTGCAAGTGGTAAAGTTTCTCACAAAATGTCTTGTCTTCAGAAGCATTTAGGAGGAGAGGCTGTAATGGCTGATTTAACTTTCCTTAAAGTGCTTAGCCAGAGGCACCTCTGAGTGTTACTTTAAAGAATGAATGAGGGATTTCCCTGGCAGTCCAGAGTCAGCCTTCCAGTGCAGGGGACACAGGTTCAATCCCTAGTCGGGGAACTAAGATCCCACATTCCAAGAGCCAAATAAGCCCAAGCATTGCAACTACAGAGAAGACCAAGAGCCACAACGAAAGATCTTACACACTGCAATGAAGACCCAAGTGCCACGGCTAAGACCCGACACAGCCAAATAAATAAAATAAACACAAAAAATTAAAAAAAGAATAAATGAGGCTATCAGAGTGATAGTCCCCAGCAGAGTCCCATGTAACAGAGCTTCAAAAAACTGATGCTCCTGAATAACCTGCAGGTATTGCAGAGACATTATGATACCCATTTTGTGAATAGGGAAACAGATTCAGAGGAGCTGGGTGACTTGTCTTCAGTCAAACAGCCAAGCCTGTGTCAGCTTCCAAATCCCAAAAGCTTTGCCTAGGCCACTGCTTCTGGCCCCCAGGCAGCTCTTACCCCATAACTGCATTGTTCCCTGACATCCCTGGTGGCTCAGATGGTAAAGAATCTGCCTGCTAATGTGAGAGACCAGGGTTTGATCCCTGGGTTGGGAAGATTCCCTAGAGAAGGGAATGCCTGGATAATCCTATGGACAAAGGAGCCTGGCAGTTTACATACAGTCCATAGGATCACAAAAGAGTCAGATATGACTGACTAACATACACACACACACACACACACACACACACACACACACACACATTGTCCACTACTGTGATGTCACATCCACCCAGAAGTCAGCTCTGTCGAAGCACTCTGCATAAACCAAGTGGAGACACATTTGTGAATTTAATTCTCCAGAGAACTGGTGATCAGAAAACATGTGCTATCCCATTTTTCCCACACATGCCACTTCTTAGCTGACCTATCACTGGGGGCTGATGCAGTGTGGTCTGTTTGAGGCCAATAATCATATCACCATTGTAATGAGTGGCAAATCCTATGTAATTTACACATTAAAAGGAGGCTGAGATGCATGGAAAAACCCAGCCCCCATTTGTTTAATGAAATTAAAGCTCTTAGCCAAATACTGGTGCTGAAAAAGAGATGTTTGTGAAGGGATCTCCCTGGCACTCTCGCCCTGCCTCTGAAGAAGAGGGTGAGTGTTCTTTATTCATGATCCCGCCTCTACCTAAATCACTCCCACAATGGGGCCTCTAAACCAAGGGCCCTTGTCTGGGAGCATGATTTACGCAGAGCTGAGGCCAGGCAGGGCTTACAAAGGCATTATGACTAGTTATTTTCAATGACAATTGAAGAGAAAAAGAAAGCAGCAGAGATGTTCTGTGACTTGGCAGGCAAAGCACTAAACCACCCCAGCCTCCTCCCTTACATGGTACAAAAGAAAGTTCTGAGCCATACCTGATAAAGCAATTATTTTAGTATATTTTTCTTATTCAGTGGTAACTGGATATCATCATAAAATAAGTGTGAATGACACAGCACTCGGAGCAACCACACTGAGCCTGAGCTCTAGAGTGAAAAATTGGTCCCATGACAAGGCAAGAAGAGGTGACTGGCTCCTCCATTCGATGACTGTCCACATTCCCTATGAGTTCCCCACGACTTTGAAATTCTCTCTTGTTTGGGAACCAGCCATGCTGACGTGTGAAAAAGCAAAACAAGGCAAATATAATTGGGCCTCAGCCTGAAAGTCAAGAATCTATCATCATAAAGTCAATTAGTCTATTGGGTGCTCTTGTTCAGTTTATGAATGGTAAATGCAAGGAAATATTGCAGAATATTTTGGTCTAAGAATATGAGTGAAGGCATTAAGGCAATAGTCTTTGTACAGGAATATCTAGAGTATATAAGAAAACATCTAATATCCTTCAACTTCTCAAAGACAAACACCTGTGCAAAAAGAAAGAAGTGCTTGCACACACATATTAAAACCATAACCCTGAAACAGAAAAAAAAAAAAAAGAGTGTGTTGAGAAGCATCATTCTCTACTTTCTTTACTCTACACAAAACTTTCACAATCTGGAAACTATATATTTTCCATTTCATCTCCTACTATTCTCCTCACTCACTATTTTCTAGCCACATCTTGCTTTCTATTCCTCAGTCACATCAGATACACTCTTGTTTCAATACATTCACCACCTGTGATATTCCTTCCCAAGATCCTTACACAGTGAACTCTTTCTCAGCCGAGGAGATCTGTGTGGGTTCTAAGCACATCAGATCAAATATATCAAAACATACATGAAATGGAATTTATAGAAAACAAGAACAGTTGAGTTACAGTTGATTAGTTAAAATATTTTGTGTGTCTTTACATAAATAATTTTTATTTCAGTTTTGTAATAATCTTTTCATAGATGAATGAGAATAACATTCTTCAGATCTAAAATATTTTCATGGGCCCTTAAAAAACCATAGGTATAATGCCTGCAGTAACTAATAAGAAGAAATAGTTCTTTCATCAATTAGGTTAAAGCTGAATACATCATTTATATCAAAGAGGTGTTTCTAACTATCCTTTCCAAAATAGCCACCAATTCCGTATTCAGTCTCTCTACAATGTTATACCTTTTATAATCTAAACTTATCCTGTGTTTAATGTTTACCATCTGCTTCCTACTCCTTGAATATAAACAAAATGACATCAGAGACACAAATGACTGTTTACTAATACATTGCCCAGTCCCTAGTACCTGGCACATAGTAGGTATTCAAGAAATGTCACATTGAATGAATGAATGAATAACTATATGCCTGAATGAATTCACACATACTCAGTTAATTCTATAATGACTGAGAACTAAATCTATCACTGACTTAACATGATAATTCCTGATTTAGATTTTTATTTGCATAGGGTTCATAACTAAACTGTGGAGATTGCAACAGTCCAATTTGAGATGCCACTTAACAAAAGAATCTGGCATTACAGAGTAGGAGGTGGGGCAGGGGCTCAGTTTTAAGTTTTAAATACTAACGAAAGAAATTCTTCCATCAGGAGAGCTTTAAAATCCCATTTTGTACCTGGATGGAATTTCAATTGTCATCGAAAGGAGAAAGTCAACCAAGAGAACATGACCCAACTCTCAGAGTAGGTGGGCAGCAAACACAGCCAGAACTTAAATGTGCAGAGACTCTTGGAAGGAAGCAAAAGCTTCCTATTAAAATAGATGTTTAAAATCTTGGCATGTAAAGTCTGTAATTTCAGTAAGTGCACTAACAAAATCTAAGTTAAGCAACAAAAACATTTAAGTAAATATTGGATATCTTGGGTAGACTATGGGGTAGAGATTGTGGAACCCACTCAAGAAGCTCCAGACCAGAAAAGCACATAACAGTTTCATCAGGCCCTAAGGAAGCAAAATGGAAGAGAGATATCATGGCCCACAGTGGTGGTACTTTACATACAATTCCCATTACGGTGAAAGCTCTCTTTCACCGTCTTCAACAAGCAACTTGGTTTTTGATAAAACTTTTAGTTAAACAACATCTCCTGGAGTTGTACTAATCATATACCAGGGCCAAATGGAACTTATGAAATTGTTTGAGTTATAATTCTGGAATTGAAGACAAAGAGAATCAGTGCATAATTCTGACTGAAACAGTTTGTATGTTGTGTGTTAGTTATCTTATTTGATTTTCTCAATAACTTCGTTATGTAGGTAAGCAATACATTGTCTCTGTTGTGAAGAAGTAGATCCTCAGAGAGGTTAAATGCCTGTTTTGGTTAGGCTGGGTTATGCTATGCTTCAGAAACAAGCAATTACAAAAGAACCAAATACAGTTTGTTTTTCCATCACACAAAGTTACTCACAGGTTGGGTGCCTCTCCATGGCAGCTTTTCTCTTTACAATGAGTCTAGGTAGTTTCCAGGTAGTTTCTGCTTTGTGGCTATAACACCTTAACCTTGTAAGTTGGAAAGGAGAGAATGAAGAATAACATAGGAGATTTTCATTGACTTCCCCCAGAAGTAACACATACAATTTCTATATATAATTCATTGGCCAGAACTAGTCACTCAATCCTACCTAAATGCAAGGTTGCTGGGAAGTATAGCTTTTCATGTTCCCAAGAAAGAAAAATTTGAAATGGAATTTGTCTCTGTCACAATGCCTAAGATCAAACAGTGAATAAAGTGAGAGTTAAAATTTGGCCCAGATCTGATGCCAAGCACAGTACATGCTCCATGACTCTATCTGATCTAGAAGGTAAGGCTTATTTTTTTTTTCCTGTTTGTTTTTTCAAAACACAGCATATACGTGACATAAGGAGATGCTCAAAATAGTTATTATAATTGAAGGAAGGAAGGAAGAAAGGAAGGGAAGGAAGATGAGAGAGTGTGAAAGAGGAAGAGAAGGAGGGAGGGAGGAAGATCTTTATTGCTTTTTAACTTCATAACTGATTGATTCTTTGACGGCTAATAAAGGACAGATATGATACTTCCCATCCTTACAATGTCTTCTGGCAGTATTAAAATGAAAAAGTATAAGTGTAGAGACCAGTATAGCCATTTTCAAGATTTGCCCCATACAACTTGCAAATATGCCCATCTATGAAAGAAAGTAGGGCTTCCCAGGTGATGCTAATGGTAAAGAACTTTCCTGCCAGTGCAGAAGACATAGGAGACGAGGGGTTTGATCTCTGAGTTGGGAAGATCCCTTAGAGAAGGGAATGGCAACCCACCCAGTATTCTTGCCTGGAGAATCCCAAGGACAGAGAAGCCTGGCGGGCTTCAGTCCATGGGGTCACAGAGGTTGGACACGACTGAAGCAATTTAGCACACATGCATGCACACATGAAAAAACTGGAGAGAGGAGATTAAAAAAAGAAAGAAAAATTTAAGAAAAAAAAGATTACATGACTCACATGAAGAGGAAATAGAGGCAAAAGGAATCTGTTTGGAATGTAAATTGGTGTGAGTAATACGCCTTGAGATCTTTGGTGGAGAAGTGACATGTAAAGTAAGTGCTACAGCAAAATTATTTAATAATAAGAGTACTGTATTTCTTCTTTGTTGTACAATTTACAGTACAATCAAAAGACTGAGCTTTTACACAGCCCTTACAGGAAAAGCAAGACATGGGCAAGCAGAAATAAATTAAGTATCTACCATTGATTGTCATGGATAGCACCAACTTATTGAGCTAATACTTTATTAGCGTGCTATAGCTTGGATGATGATGGTCTTTTTATTGTTTTTGTGGTAACTCTTTATTTTAAGTATCTTATCATTATGAATTCATTTAGTATTGATTGCAATAGCACTGATCATAAAGAATTAATTTGACATTACCATGAATGTCATATGCACTTCTATAAGAGTTCGGCTGTAATTCAAAATTAATTAATATAGTAAAGTATTATTGCTTTGCAGTTTTGCAGCCTTTTAAAATATATCTAAAGTTGTTTTTTTTTCTTTTTGTCACCAATAGAACCTAGCAGAAAATCTACCTAAGGCTTTCTTCTTCAGAGTCCACTTCATTTAGTGATAAATGGGAAATCTGCCTTTAAAAAAATTCCCTTTGTCTTTAAGCACTTGAGATCCCAGACCCAGAATCCAGTGTTACCAAAAGACTGAAGGCATGAGTCCTAGAAAAACAGTCATGTCTGCTGAGTGTTCCTACTTGCTTGGCATAGCTGGGGTGAGCAGTGTAATTGAGAGCTTACCTCTCCTCAGTATCTTCTCTTACCGAGGACAATCCATCCTTGTCAGAGTGAAGGGCCCCCGGCAAGGGAACTCCATTTACTTATAATGATATTGAATTACCAGAAGGTACAATTCAGGACACACTCCTAGCAAGCTGAGATTGTTGAATGTAGGTATTAGTAGGAATCCAGCAAGGTTTCAGGGTCTAAATCAAATGCCACATGCCTGTGGCCTTCCGTTAAAATCTACTCAACTGTCTTCTGCTGCTGTTGCTACTGCTGCTGCTGTTCCGAACATAATTATGGTGACATCCATAGACTTATTGGGGTATTGTGGGCAGGTGACTGACCTTACACATATCTGGACTTACTAGAAGACACCAATGTCTAAAAATAATCTCCTTTCTCTTCCTCCTCAATGTTGAAGAAATCTTTGAGGCTTCTCATCATTCCTATTAAAATGTAGATATCATTTCATTTTCCCATTAGGGATTCATCATTAAGCAATCCAACACATAGAATCACTCCGGCTGAATGAAATATTGGAGTTTTAAAAGAGATATGAGCTCTAAGGAGCAATCTGAACCAAAGAGACTGTTTAGGAAGCAGATCATGCGGAATGCACCACAATAGACCCTGAATCCCAGGGACCATGAAAGTTACTGAGAGGAGGCAGAGGAGTGCATACAACTGAAGTGAAATGTTAAAGACAAATTTCAGCTAAGGATGGTGCACGATCGTTCAGAGAAGCAGGCAAGAGATCAGCTTGGGTGGCTTAGTGCGTGGAGAGTCGGCAGAGAACAGCTGGGTGCAAGGGAACTCACAGAGCCCCGGCGACAGCTGAATGCTCCCTGATCTAGTGGAGGTACCAACCAAAAGTGAAACTGAAGTAAAAGGTTGACAGCAAAACTTGATCTGGAGCAGAATATAGGGCTGTGTCCCTCATAATGCAGTTAGCATCTAGGCAGGCAGGAAGAGCCCTTGTCAGAGCCTGGAGCCAAGGCAGCAGATACAGGCAAAGCAGGACCATGTCAGACTCTCAGTAGAGCTGCTTGTGGTATCCTTCAAATGAGCTGTAACACAGTAAGCTGGAGATGCCAGATATAAAGAGACTAGTCCCAGAGTGAGGAGGGATTTCTGAGAGACTACTATTAATTTTTTTTTTAGGATTCCTAAATCTGCTTTACAAAAAGCACCTTTGGTGCTATGAAAAATTAGATTCTTCTTGCCAAATAGATAGCACCTGTAGCTTTCAAAGGGACCCTTCAAGGAAGCCCAGTGAAGTGAAATAAAATGAAAGTCACTCAGTTGTGTCTGACTTTCTGAGAGTGCATGGACTATACAGTTAATGGAATTCTCCAGGCCAGAATACTAGAGTGGGTAACCTTTCCCTTCTCCAGGGGATCGTCCCAACCCAGGGATCGAACCCAGGACTCCTGCAGTGCAGGTGGATTCTTTACCAGCTGAGCCAAAAGGGAAGCCCAGGCTGAGAGGCAAAGCCAATTTCAGACAGTCCTCCCAGCTGCCTCCTGTACTGCATGAGCTTGCCTTTCATCTCATTTCCACTATGCTTTCTCCTGAAATCATAAGAATAGAAAGAAGCCACACCTTTCACTGGCCAAATCCTTTCTCATGGCTGTGCAAAAATATAATTATCACCTTGCTTTTGGGTAGTAAATACCAAATTTTTTTAGTTGGTACCAAAGATGATTCTGGGGCTTCTCAGGTAGTGCTAGTTGTAAAGAACCTGCCACCCAATGCAGAAGAGGTAAGAGACGTGGGTTCGATTCCTGGGTTGGGAAGATCCCCTGGAGGAGGGCATGGCAACCCACTCCAGTATTCTTGCCTGGAGAATCCCATGGACAGAGGAGCCTTGCAGACTTCAGTCCATGGGGTCGCAAAGTCAGACATGACTGAAGCAGCTTAGCACACATACACACACAAAGATGGTTCTACTCCTTTTCTCTGATATATGAAAATCTCTTATTGTTCTAATGCTGATATTTTCTTTGTGTCTGTTAATAACATACTGCAATCAAATAAAACAGCTGCCAAATGGAAAATTCTGAAGTCCAGAATTCTCCTGTCACTCTCGATTAAAGATATTCAGGAAAGAGGAAGGCTGAAGGGACCTGAAGCAATTTGGTCCTTAATACCTTAAATGAGCATGCTCTTTGATGATGGATGTTTTAGAGTGTCTTCAGTAGCAGGGAAGCTCCCCACCCCCGCCACCCCTGCCCCCAGCAAGGCAGATAAACACAAAGTTCAGCACCTCAAAGCGCCTATGCCAGCGTAAGCACTCACCCTTAAAAATTAGCAGAGGATGCCAGGGAGGTAAAATGGTGTTCTTTATTTGTGCTATGGGAAGCAATAATGGAGATTTACAGTTCTTCAATAGAGCATAGAATTTCCCAGAATGCTGACTAACGGAACCACTTGGAGGTTTATTGATGTAGTGCTGTATTGAAAACACAGGTTTATTAATAAATAGCTTCATGAGCATCTAAGAGGCAAAAGGAGGTAGCAAGTGACATGATGGCATGAAAAACAGGAAGACCGTGTGAAGAAAGCATGTGGCTTGAGAAATGTGACCAGGAGATTAACTGCAGGGATCAACTTAGAAACTTAAGCATTCAGGGAAAAGGTTCCAGTGGACTCCACATGAACAGAAGCCTTTTCCTTGTGTTTGCAGGTTTTAATAACCACAAATGTCTCCTAGCGTTTTCCCTGCTTAGGAAGACAATATCAGAGTGCTGGCATTGATTTCTTAAAATCATACTAGCAAAAGATAAACAAAGCTCAAGATATAGAAATATATTTTACACTGAAAAAAGGGGGAAAAAACCACACTGAAACCCAATCCGCATTTTTCTTGGCTCACAGTAGCAGGCTGACTAGTTACCCAAAATGAGCTTACTGCAAAATCACTCTGTTCTCACCACAGGCACAATTTACCAACTGGGTGCAGCAGACACCGGGCTGGCTCCTGAACTTCTCTCCTCCAATTAAGCTGCACAACCTGTTACCATTTTGCCAATGGACTCTATTTACTTAGGTTCTGCATAACTTGCCAAGTGCTCACTCTGTGGAATTCCCAGCAAAGAGAAAGAAACAATTTGGGGAAATTTTTGTTAACATCCTTTCTTTTAACTTTCCATAGCAGAGGGGAATGCATCAACGTGGAGCAGATGTGCTGAGACCAAATGCTCTCCTTCTCATGATTACAGTTGGTTATACCTGTGGATAGGCAAACTAATTCCACTGCAAGTATGCAAGAGAGGGTAGTACTAACGTACAATGTGTGGTCCTGGAGGCTTTGTTCCTGTGTAATAGGGTGCTTCGTTTCACAAGACCTGGCACGTTGAGAAGAAAACTGAAGCAAAACAGCAGTTGGAAGCGTGGGCTCTCTCTGCACAGCTTAGAGAGTGCCCTGGATCTCAGCAATGTTGACATAAATAACCCGGAATTTCTTCTTTGGAATTGAGAGTAATGATTCTTTCTACTTGATGTGCTCAGCGACTTTGCACCCTATTGTTTTCCACCATTTGAAAATGCCCGAGGATGTCATTATAACTACATGTATCAATATGAAACCTTTACAAACAGTTGACTAAATGAGCGGTTATTATCTTTGTTTCTGAAAATAGTGTACCTTTTTACATCATTTATCAGTAACTAGGTGTAGTCGATTGCACTCTGGTATTGATCCCAATATCTATACCCGTCACAGACTACCTTTCCTCAAGGTCATCGTAAGGTCGGGTTATGATCAATATGAATTGACTGTCTGCAAATAAATTTATGTAGCTGACATAATTGCAAGTCATACCTTTTTCAAATTAAGGTGGACCATTTTATGAAGCATATGTGTTTGAAACATTAATGGTAACACCACCCGACTCTGCATAATGAACAAGTCTCACCATAATTTACAAGTCCTCTTTGTATAACTGAAAGCTGTGTAAGCTCCTGGAGAACCATTTCTAAATAACACCTGCAGAGTTTCAAGCTTCGGGTTTAGCATGGATGCTAATTACGTTTTCTAAGCAAGGGTATTTCCTATGCAGCCCCTATGTGCATTTTGATTTTCCATTTTCAAGTCTCATTTCTATCATTGCTGTTTCAAAGTTCGGTGAGATATTTAGTCATCCTAATCAAAGGACTCCATTTGATATTGATAAAATCAACTTTTGAAAGTAGAAACAGCATTATCAAAATGCGGAGTGGATTCCAACGCCATTGCCCTACCATGGGCCCCTCGCATGGCAGGGAGACACACTTGTGATCAGCCTGCTAGCCACTGGATGTCACTGACGCTTACATAAATGGAGCTTAAGGGGCATTTATCTGACTGTAAAAATCATGACTTCAGTAGAAAGCAGTTTAGCTAGAAACATTTCACTCAGGCAATTTCTAATTTCAGAAAAATAGGCTCATAAAGCTCACAAAGGCGATACCCAACTTCAAGCGTGATTAGTTTCAGTTGTTTGTTTCAGCTTTAACTGGGATATGAATAAACAGCAAGTTTTGGGGGGTGCATTCCATTTTTGAGAGCAGCTGCCATTCTGCTTTTAAAGGAACACTACCCAATAGGGTTTGTGGCATCCTAAAATACTTCTTAGCAAGTCCACATCATACAACAGTGATTTAGGAAATCATTTTAATTCCAATTATTGGTGTTTTTGTCTACACATTTGTCTTACATTTAAGTGTTTTCATGAGAAAATATTCTTATTTTTAAAATTAAAGGTTTTGTGAAGCAGTTAAAATAGACTTTTTTGCTATAATGATTTGGATTCAGATTTTAAACAAGAAATAGGACTTTGTAAAGCACAGTTAATGATGACAAGTTTCAGAAAAACATCATTGAACGTAAAATGGCTTCCACCAGAAAATTTATTCTTAGATCAGATTGTGGCAGAACAATGTAATTTTTCTTGTCTATTTAGTAACTTCTCTCTCTGGGACATATCAGGGAAACCAATCAGATCTATCAGTAGATGGCCTATAGTGTAAATATGAAAAGATGTGATAGATTGGAAAGTTCTAACAAAATGAGGTTTTATCTTTTGTCTTGAATATAGACACAAAGCAAATGTAGGGTGTGAGTGGCTTGGAGAAAAGGCACGATATCAGAGCAAAGAATTATGACAAATGACATCGCAACAGACATGTTGCCATCCCCGAGCTTGAGCCATTTGAGAAGCTATTTTGAATTAATAACGCATGCCATTGTGATTACATTTGCTTAGCAGAAACATTTTAAGAAATAACAGCCTGCAAGAGGAAACTGAAACAATAGTTCTCTGTCTTCATATAACATATAATTGCCATTTTTCCTTTAGAAGAGAAAAGGTTCAAAAATCCGTAGTTAACTAAAGTCTAAGTTCTTATTTTTAGGTGACTCAATATTTGTATATGCAGCAAAATTAATTTAATATTGCCTTCCCTCCAACATAATATTATAGTCCTGGAAATACAAATTCATGGGGACTAGATCACAGACTGGTACCTCTCATGGCTAGAACTGAGGTGGAGCTGGGGAAAGGCAAAGTAAAATTCAACCAACTTTTTGTACAAGCAATACAGTGGAGGCTAAAGTGGCAGTGCGTGCACAGTCTCACCCTGTCATCGTCTGCATGCCCACCAAAATGTCTTGAAAGATATATGCAAATATATGTATATGCATTCAGGCAATATTGCTAAGATGATTAAAAGCAAAATTCTCTATCTATTGGAACCCAGGCAAATATCTCACAGATTGTTCATAGTTCAGGTAGCCAGGAACACCTGCAATCACATCTTTAGGCAATTTGGTGTTTGGCAGAAGGCAGGAAGGTATCACTGTAAGGAAGTTCCTCATTCTCTCTTAAACTATGTTTCCACCTTAAATAAATTAAAGCATGCAGCAGCAGTAGGTAAGGTGGTCAATGCAATTAAATTCAAAACCTGAATGTATTGAACTTTCTGCAATTATACATGGGTCATCTCTGGACAATATGTTGGCCATCTGGTAGCATCTGTGCCGTTCCCTCTAATAGAGTTCCTGCTGTGGCTCGAGGCCATGGCAGGCAGTGCTAAGCAGGTCACATGTTGAGTCTTTCAGCCATATTTAGGTCACAATTTGGGATGGGAGGAGGCAGGAATTATCTTTTTGTACAAAGGCAATAAAAATGAGTAATCCCTTGTAGGTATCTTGTGTTTTGTTAAATAGATAGGGCTAGATTTTCAGTTTTGTTCCATGCTTCATTCTAAGTTGTACCAAAAATAAGACAAAATATCCAATGCTGAAGGCTAAACATTTGTAAGCTTTCTTTTCTCACACACACACACAGAATGGGTCTTTTTAAGTGATGGTATAACTGGTTTTTGTTTGGTTTTGTGTTTTTCAACTAAAAGGAGAGATGGAAGAGGGAATTCAAATTTTAATTAGTCTTAGATAATAGATAGAGGAAGAATACTCTAGAATGCTGGGTATATTCTAGATAAGTTTTTTGAGGGAGAGAAGGGATTAAAAGTGTATATGCCTCTTTTTCAAACAGCAGGAGTTGCAAATTACACACACACATATTGAACTTTTTCTAGATAGCTATTGAAAGCTTACATCCTGCTATTTGATTCATAAAATGTTGAAATTGAGAGACATTATTTCAATGTGTACAAAAATCTCAGCAACTGGGAGAAACGGGATGCATTTTTCCAAAGTAAAATCATTCTAGATATGAGACTACAAAATTAAAAATCATGTTAAATATGACATTTGATATCAGCACAAAGTTTCCACCTGGCATATTTACTGATTTCTCCCCCTAAACAGCTACAACACTCACATTTTAAAAGTGTGAACCTCACATGTATTAGCCAAGTTCATTTGATATAGATTTTAAAATGCAGTATGGACAAGAGTCAAGTCCAGCATAAGCAATTCCAGTTTGACATCAATTAGTGAGTAGCTTTTACTCTTATAGACATATTTATAATGGAAAGGAGTGCATTTAGACTTTAAGGTCCTGCCAACTAATCAATTTGATGAACTAATTGATAATAAATGTTAATTGACAACTAACAGCAGTCAATTAATTGCATTTCAAATGCAGCTCCAGGAAGCTGAGTTGAACATTATTCTACCTCAAGCTACTCAAATAATAGCTCAGCAATGACTTTGCAACAGGCTGTAAAGGTCAAAATGGGCTAGGCTTTTCCTTATTAGGAGATCGGGGATCCCAGACCATAGGTTTACAAAAACAGCAGCAGTCCTGCCCAAATCTCCCCTCTCCACCGTGGTACTGAGTCTTTTTCTCTGAGACAGTTTGCTGGCTTCATGAAAGTCCCCTGTGGCATTCCCTCTGGGTTGCAATGTGGAAAGCCAGTACGCAGCTCCAAAGTGGTTGATTGTGTCAGTTATATAATCTGTCTCTTTGAAAGAGCCACTTAAAGCTAAACTTAGGAGAATGGTTCTGTTTAGTTATGTGTCTTTGTAGCAGGAAAAGATACATTCCTATTTTCTGGGTTCCTACAATTAAAGACAGTCAGAGAACAAGTGAGATGGCCAACTAGTGAATCTGGTAAAATTCAGTCCTAAAAAAAGTCTGTAAAATTTAAATGTTCTTCGTTTCAGTTTCTTGATACATGCTAAAAAGCCCACAGGGTAAATTGAAAGCTATGCCTATGTTCTCAAAATGAAACTCATTTGTGTGTGTAATAAAGGTCTCACTGACCTTTGGCACTCCAAGGCTTTTGTACTTTCTCTTCTCTTTACCCAGAATGTTCTTTCCATATGGTCTAGTGCGTCACACCTTTACTTCACTCAGACCTCTGTTCTCCTGTCACGTCGTCACAGAGGTCCACCCTGAACATTCTACCCCAAACCTGCACACACTCCTTTGTTCACTTTCTGTTCTCTTAATTTGCTCTATTTTCCTTCACAGTTCCTATCTCTCCCTGGCATTATATATGCTCTTGTTTATTTATCACTGATCTCCTTTCCTTAAATGTAAACTCCACAGGGGTAAACTTGGAACTACTCATCGTGTGTCCTTGGTGCCAAAATGGTGCTCAGAGTGAGTCTTCAGTAATATTTATTGAATAAGAGAAACCATTCTGGAAATTTTCCCTCCAAGTAAATTACCGTGGTCACATTACCTCTGACTCAAGACAAACAATCTAAGAAGGGCAATAAGGTGAAATGGAAACGAAACCTGGCTAGGAGAGAAGAGAACCAACTCCATTTTTGGCTGTACTAGTCATGTCGCTCTGGGAAAATCACCCCACCTTACAGGAACCCAGTTTCCTCACTACAAAATGAGGGGCATTGACAAGATGATTTTTAAAAATTCCTTCTCACTCTAAGATTTCTCTGATTTTGTTATTTAATTTGTCCTATTTGAAAGAAAACAATTCTCCATTGTTCTTTTCTGGCTATGTTCTCTGTTGGGGAAAAATAATAATACAATAGGATCATGTGTGTTTCATAAAAACTGTTACCTCAGAAGGCTTTATGGAGTTAGAAAATGTCACTATAAAGTTAAATAAATGGTAGCCAAGGGAGAAATGAGCAGGGAAGACAGGGAGAGGCTAGAGATTTTAAATGAAATTTCAAGTGAGACATGAGATTTGAAGAGACAGCTGGAGCAAAGATGGGCCTGTGACAGGAATGAGGAAAATGTGAGGTCAAAGGACTGATGGAGGAAAAATAAAGGAAAGATAGACAAAAATTGAGGAACTTTTAAAAAGTTTTGGACTTTGAACAATACAATGTAATGGAGTGTTTTAATTGAAAGAAAAGGGAAACAACCATAGATCTAAAAGAGCTGGGGAAACAGTTCCCTGAGGACGTGTAGGGGTGAACTATGATGGTGACATGAGTGGTGTGAGTGATAACTCCACACTTTCCACAACCGTGAGCACTTCAGGCACATCCAAGAATAAATAAATATATTCATAGGTGGAATCAAGGCTTCTGGCTATGATGACATGGATTTTTACATCCTTGTTGCTCTTTCTTGGATCAGATCTAAGTGAAACCCATAAACTCCTAATAGGCTGACCAGAAAAGTTCACATTTTCCCCCTAAAAGGCTAATCAAAGTCCTCAGACTTACTTTGTTTAGAAGGCAGTTGGCTGGATTTAGGTTCTTTCCCAGTTGCTTTTTTTTTTTTTTTTAATCAGTTATCATCTACCTGCTTTGGTCTATTGTTTTGTTTTTAAGAAAAAAAATCATGAGAGAAGCTGGTGTAGTGACTTAAAGTCACTCTTTCATCTCCCTTTTGAATTTGAAATGATACGCAGATACCCTGGGGTAAGGTGGGAAATCCTATTCCACACAGGATAGAGTCATAAACTCTTACGGAATGCCATTGTCACGGGCGAATTCAGATATTATTTCAATAAACTCCTTTGAGCAACATAATCTATGAGTTTATTAAAAGACCCTCAGGTTTATCTTGTGGACTATAAATAATCTATATGCTCTTTCAAACAAAAAATTCAAATGGCAGAACAAAGGCATTAAGCTTTCCCCTCAAGTTACATTAGGAGTGGATCTGTTTGCTGCCAACGCAGCCTCCTGACACGTTACAGGGGCTGGAACAGCTCCTAATGTAGCTCGATGAGAACAACAACTGCATCTGGGTTTCCCAGAGCCTCAGAAAAAGCGGTGGGTGAACCAGGGTTCAGAAGCACACAAATACGCGGAGGCTATTTCTTTCCACCTTGTCAAAGGGAGCCAGTGCGTTTCACCGGCTTTGTGTCCCTGCGCAGAATTCTCCCTTACCCTCTCCGGTTCCCCTTGCCGCTCGACGTCTTGGGGTTTCTTCGAGCGAGACTGTGGCTCCACCTCCCCTTGTGCCCTCTCCTTTGCTGCTTCCTTCCTTTCCTCATTCCTTGTGTCTTCCTTCTGTTTCCTCATTCACACAGACCTTTAAATTCTATCAAATGGAATGACAAATAGAACCTGTTCATCTCCTTTTCCACTAAAATGAAATCTTTTTAAATCCTCTTGGGGCTTATTTTATGTATTTCAACCGTACATAACTTGGTTCCCCAAACTCTGAACTCCCATGCCAAAGCTAGTCCAGACTCAGAGAGGATGCTGTCTTGAAAATGTTCTCTGAATGGGATCAGTTTTTTGAAAACAGAAATCTGACATCTTTGTCTTTGCAATTCACACTTAGCTTAGACCATGTATTACCTTAACACAGAGGCAGATGAATGAATAAACTGAGTGGGTGTTGGGTATAATTTGAGTGTAAGGAAAGAATTTAAAACATTAATTTGGAGCATCAGAATATAAAACAATTAAGCAAAACAAAAAATGCCTCCAAAAAGTAAATCATAAACAATAAAGACAATACATGGATCTATAAGGCAAGAAGTTTTTGAGGGAGAAGGGTGACATGACAACTGAGTCAAATCAACTCTATTAAAAGAAGTAGATGATATAGCAGAGAAGGCAAGAGTCAAAGCAGATATCCAGACATTAAATTAAAGGGCATGGGGAATTCAAGCAGAGGGCCATTATAAATATTGACTTTGAAAATAATCTAATTGCAAAACAAAAGAAAGATTTACATCTACTTTTCCCCAAAGTAGTTTGTTTCCCAAAGTAGTTTTCTAATTAGGACCCCATGCAGTTAGTGCTAATACACTTTAATTCATTATTAGTCAATGGGCCTGGTTTTAAAATAACTCTTTCCCAAACACTGCAAATCAACTATGCTTCAATAAAAACAACTTATTCTCAAAAAGTAAAATAAAATAACTTCCCAATAGCATTAGAATAGAATTCTTGGGATAGAATAAAATATTCTAAAGACGAAAGCTAACTAAAAGTCTTTTAGAAATCAAAGCATTAAATGCTGATGAATAAAAATTCACCAAATTGATAGATACCTATATTGACATGTATTAGGCTCCATTGTCTTCTAGCTTTAGGTACTTTGCTATTATTACTTATCCCAAGTACGTTTATAGAAGCTCTTGTTCCCATTGTCAACCTATTATTTTCCCATATTATTTGATTTAATTAAATACAATGCTCTGTTGTTGTTGTTTAGTTGCTAAGTCGTATCTGACCCTTTGCGACCCCATGGACTGTATCCTGCCATGGGATTTCCCAGGCAAGAATACTGGAGTGGGCTGACATTTCCTTCTCCAGGATATCTTCGCGACACAGGCACTGAACCCATGTCTCGTGCATTGCAGGCGGATTCTTTACCATCTAAGCCACCAGAGAAGCCTCCACAATGCTCTATCTTGCACCAACATTTCTTACAAACCATTCAACAAATCAATACTTGTTGGAGAAAATCTAATATCAATCTATTTTTAAGGAATTTTTTAATTACCGGGACAATTTTTAGATGAGATTGATCTGGACCCACCAAATGATGAAAAAAGGAGCCACTTCAAAATAATCCTTTAAAAAGTGCTTGCATAGTCTCAAAATATTACCTATTACAGGTAATATTATTTGTATTACCTATTAATCAAAATATTACCTAGGGAAAAAATAGTTTACAATGGAGAACAAACCCTCATTGCAGAACATTCTACAAAATACCTGCCCAACACTCCTTAAAAGTGTCAAAATCATCAAAAACAAGGAAAAATCTAAGAAACTGTAAGAGCCAAGAGAAGCCTCAGGAAATATGACAACTAAATATAATGTGCTATCCTGGATGGGTTCCAGAGAAATAGGACATTAGGAAAAACAACAGAGGAAATACGAATAAACTACAGTATGGACTTTAATTAACAATAATGTATATATTGTTTCATTAGTTAAAACAAATATGCCATATTACTTCAAGAGGTTAATAAGAGGGGAAACTGTATATGACATATATGGGAACTGTCTGTGTTATCTTTGCAGTTTTCATATAAATCATAAACTATCCTTTAAAAAAATTACTTTAAAAGTTTGATGTAAATGAAATATTTTTAAATAATCAATTTTTATAGAAACGTTTTTTAAAACTCATAACAAACTGCTTTCTTTTTTCATTTATTTTTATTTGGAGGGAAATTTCTTTACAACGTTGCGTTGGTTTCTGCCATATATCGACATGAATCAGCCACATAGGTATATGAGTGTCCCCTCCCTCTTGAACCTCCTTCCCACATCCTACCCCAGCCTACCCCTTAGATTATCACAGAACACGGTAACTGAGCTCCCTATATCATACAGTAAATTTCCATTGACTATCTAATTTTACATATGGTAATGTATACGCTTTCTTAAACAGCAATTGCAAGCATAATTGGATCTTTTCTTTAAAACTGGAGTACCTTATGGACATGAGTTTGTATCCTTCGTGGTAAGACAATTACTGTTTCTTCCTCTCTGACAGTCTGAAACCAGTGTGCATTTCTACTGCACGTGCCTACTTTAGCAAAGTTTCCCTGTTAATATAGATAAAGCATTCAGAATGGTGCCTGGAACTTAGGAAGTTTACAGTAACATTAATATTGCATGAAGATAACTGTCACTCACTTACTGTAAGCTGATCATAAGCTTTGGATTGTTCCTAGTGATAATGATGAATGAGTTGTAACCCATTCATATTTGTTCACCTGGTTGCTATTGTGACTAACTAAATATGGACATTAGTAAGTGGCGCGTCAAGATTTTTTGCAAATAGAAGTGTGAAATGAGATGATCCAGAAGGGAATTACACATCTGTTTTAGGTCCCATTGGCTCCATCAGACAAGCATGGGGCTCACATGTATCCCTCCCCCTCACCACCACAAACACACACCTTCTTCTCTCTCTCTAAACCCTGACCTCCCCCTATCTCCCAGTTCAAAAATAGACCAAGGATACCACAGAAAACAGACTTCAATGTGCAAAGCACCCAAGTGAACTGTCATGTTCTTTAGGAAGGTGGCTTTCTAAAGCATCTTTCCAGCTTTCAGATGCTTCATGACCAGAAACCTTTGAGTAGACAGCACGGAGGAAACCATGGGAGACTTGTTCCGGTCACTTTCAAGCAACGCTGGAAAATCCCTTGCCAGGCACTTGCAGCAACCGCTGCCTGGCTCCACTCCTGCCAATCAAAAATGAGGCAGGCGTCCCCTTTTGGCAAGTGGCCAGAGGAGGGTGCTCTGTTGTTAGGCGAAGATCCTCCAGGAAGAGAGGGGAACCAGCAAACAGGGATCTTCCATCTCCCTTCAAACCTGCAAGCGGAGCCCTTGTGGTGTTTCTCCTTTTTGTCTCATCCTGTCACTCTCTAGTCTTTGAACAATAGAGGCAACAATGGTCTTGTCTAAATGATTTCACAGGCTATTATTCAGACACTCAACTTTTAACATTTCAATTTTGTCATTCTGTTTCCACACAAAAGGTGCACTTCTACAGTATAATGTTCTCAGAATTATGTCAATGAGCAGTAATAGCTTTTAACATTAAGTTGATCATTAACAACTACATTATCTGAGGCATAATCAGTGCTTCATCCTTTTGTGTGATTATGACACTACGGAATCTGAAACTAATAGGAGGATGCACTCATAACAACATATAAAAATATTTATACAATAATAAAAGGTTAGTGAAAAGCAAGCGGTCTGAAACAGTATAATGAATAAAAATACCAACATATTTTATTTACACAGGTGAGTTTCTAAAGGAGAAAAATATGTAAGCAGTATCACAACAGTAACAGTTCTTTGTTCATACAGGTTTTTAATACTGCGTTTAAACATTCTGTGTAGGGGTCATTTCAATGGAGCTTTACAAGACGGCATAATCCAGTAAGTCTGTACTTTTTAAACAGTTGAATAAGACAAAAAGAAGATTCTATGTTTTAAGAATTACTTTCATAAATTTTCAAGCTATTTGTACTTTCACAATGTTTCAAGCTATTTGGCAAAGAAGATTGAACTGATAATACTGAGTATTTTTTTAAACTTATTTTACTCTTCTTTCTCCCATCTCTTGCATGAGAAATCACTCAGGGAAGAATTGTGGTATTTGCCTACAGTTCAATGTTTGCAACCATACAGCATCAAGACACAGGAGAATAATTACAGTAGCAACACCAAGTTCTGAAGTCTGGGGAGAAGCCCAAGTCTAAATGGACTGTGTTTACATATGCTTTTGGATTTTGATTCAGTTCAATTCAGTTGCTCAGTCGTGTCTGACTCTTTGCTACCCCATGAATCACAGCATGCCAGGCCTCCCTGTCCATCACCAACTCCCAGAGTTCACCCAGACTCACGTCCATCGAGTCGGTGATGCCATCCAGCCATCTCATCCTCTGTCGTCCCCTTCTCCTCCTGTCCCCCATCCCTCCCAGCATCAGAGTCTTTTCTAATAAGTCAACTCTTCACATGAGGTGGCCAAAGTACTGGAGTTTCAGCTTTAGCATCATTCCTTCCAAAGAAATCCCAGGGCTGATCTCCTTCAGAATAGACTGGCTGGATCTCCTTGCAGTCCAAGGGACTCTCAAGAGTCTTCTCCAACACCACACTTCAAAAGCATCAATTCTTCGGTGCTCAGCTGTCTTCACAGTCCAACTGTCACATCCATACATGACCACAGGAAAAACCATAGCCTTGACTAGATGGACCTTTGTTGGCAAAGTAATGTCTCTGCTTTTCAATATGCTATCTAGGTTGGTCATAAATTTTCTTCCAAGGAGTAAGTGTCTTTTAATTTCATGGCTGCAGTCACCATCTGCAGTGATTTTGGAGCCCCAAAATATAAAGTCAGCCACTGTTTCCCCATCTATTTCCCCTGAA
This sequence comes from Oryx dammah, assembly GCF_014754425.2. NCBI lineage: Eukaryota > Metazoa > Chordata > Mammalia > Artiodactyla > Bovidae > Oryx > Oryx dammah. The sequence goes on from NW_024070211.1 coordinate 83,079,835, forward strand.
GTGATGGGACCAGATGCCATGATCGTTGTTTTCTGAATGTTGAGCTTTAAGCCAACTTTTTCACTGTCCTCTTTCACTTTCATCAAGAGGCTTTTCAGTTCCTCTTCACTTTCTGCCATAAAGGTGGTGTCATCTGCATATCTGAGGTGACTGATACTTTTCCCGGCAATCTTGATTCCGGCTTGTGCTTCTTCAAGCCCAGCATTTCTCATGATGTACTCTGCATAGAAGTTAAATAAGCAGGGTGACAATATATAGCCTTGACGTACTCCTTTTCCTACTTGGAACCAGTCTGTTGTTCCATGTCCAGTTCTAACTGTTGCTTCCTGACCTGCATACAGATTTCTCAAGAGGCAGGTCAGGTGGTCTGGTATTCCCATCTCTTTCAGAATTTTCCACAGTTTATTGTGATCCACACAGTCAAAGTCTTTGGCATAGTCGATAAAGCAGAAATAGAAGTTTTTCTGGAACTCTTTTGCTTTTTCCATGATCCAGCTGAATTTGGCAATTTGATCTTTGGTTCCTCTGCCTTTTCTAAAACCAGCTTGAACATCTGGAAGTTCACGGTTCATGTATTGCTGAAGCCTGGCTTGGAGAATTTTGAGCATTACTTTACTAGCATGTGAGATGAGTGCAATTGTGTGGTAGTTTGAGCATTCTTTGGCATTGCCTTTCTTTGGGATTGGAATGAAAACTGACCTTTTCCAGTCCTGTGGCCACTGCTGAGTTTTCCACATTTGCTGGCATATTGAGTGCAGCACTTTCACAGCATCATCTTTCAGGATTTGAAATAGCTCAGCTGGAATTCCATCACCTCCACTAGCTTTGTTCGTAGTGATGCTTTCTAAGGCCCACTTGACTTCACATTCCAGGATGTCTGGCTCTAGGTGAGTGATCACACCATCGTGATTATCTTGGTTTTGAAGATCTTTTTTTGTACAGTTCTTCTGTGTATTCTTGCCACCTCTTCTTAATATCTTTTGCCTCTTTTAGGTCCATACTCTTTCTGTCCTTTATTGAGCCCATCTTTGCATGAAATGTTCCCTTGGTATCTCTAATTTTCTTGAAGAGATCTCTAGTCTTTCCCATTCTGTTCTTTCCCTCTATTTCTTTGCACTGATCGCTGAGGAAGGCTCTCTTATCTCTTCTTGCTATTCTTTGGAACTCTGCATTCAGATGCTTATATCTTTCCTTTTCTCCTTTGCTTTTCACTTCTCTTCTTTTCACAGCTATTTGTAAGGCCTCCCCAGACAGCCATTTTGCTTTTTTGCATTTCTTTTCCATGGGGATGGTCTTGATCCCTGTCTCCTGTACAATGTCACGAACCTCCGTCTATAGTTCATCAGGCACTCTATCTATCAGATCTAGTCCCTTAAATCTATTTCTCACTTCCACTGTATAATCATAAGGGATTTGACTTAGGTCATACCTGAATGGTCTAGTGGTTTTCCCTACTTTCTTCAATTTAAGTCTGAATTTGGTAATAAGGAGTTCATGATCTGAGCCACAGTCAGCTCCTGGTCTTGTTTTTGTTGACTGTATTGAGCTTCTCCATCTTTGGCTGCAAAGAATATAATCAATCTGATTTCGGTGTTGACCATCTGGTTATGTCCATGTGTAGAGTCTTCTCTTGTGTTGTTGGAAGAGGGTGTTTGCTATGACCAGTGTATTTTCTTGGCAAAACTCTATTAGTCTTTGCCCTGCTTCTTTCTGCATTCCAAGGCCAAATTTTCCTGTTACTCCAGGTGTTTCTTGACTTCCTACTTTTGCATTCCAGTCCCCTATAATGAAAAGGACATCTTTTGGGGATGTTAGTTCTAAAAGGTCTTGTAGGTCTTCATAGAACCGTTCAACTTCAGCTTCTTCAGTGTTACTGGCTGGGGCATAGACTTGGATTACCATGATATTGAATGGTTTGCCTTGGAAACAAACAGAAATCATTCTTTCATTTTTGAGATTGCATCCAAGTACTGCATTTCGGACTCTTGTTGACCATGATGGCTACTCCATTTCTTCTGAGGGATTCCTGCCCCCAGTAGTAGATATAATGGCCATCTGAGTTAAATTCACCCATTCCAATCCATTTTAGTTCGCTGATTCCTAGAATGTCGACGTTCACTCTTGCCATCTCTTGTTTGACCACTTCCAATTTGCCTTGATTCATGGACCTGACGTTCCAGGTTCTTATGCAATATTGCTCTTTACAGCATCAGACCTTGCTTCTATCACCAGTCACATCCACAATTGGGTATTGTTTTTCCTTTGACTCCATCCCTTCATTCCTTATGGAGTTATTTCTCCACTGATCTCCAGTAGCATATTTGGCACCTAATGACCTGGGGAGTTCCTCTTTCAGTATCCTATCATTTTGCCTTTTCATACTGTTCATGGAGTTCTCAAGGCAAGAATACTGAAATGGTTTGCCATTCCCTTCTCCAGTGGACCACATTCTGTCAGACCTCTCCACCATACCTGCCTGACTTGGGTGGTCCTACAGGGCATGGCTTAGTTTCATTGAGTTAGACATGGCTGTGGTCCTAGTGTGATTAGATTGTCTAGTGTTCTATGATTATGGTTTCAGTGTGTCTTCCCTCTTGCAACACCTACCATCTTACTTGAGTTTCTCTTACCTCTGACATGGGGTATCTCTTCACGACTGCTCCAGCAAAGTGCAGCCGCTGCTCCTTACCTTGGATGAGGATTTTTATTAGAACCTGTTAATTATAATAGATTCATCATCAAAGAATCAAGCCAATGTCCATGTAATCATGAAGAGTAACATGCTATTCTTATCACTTGATGAACAAGTCACATTTCCAGAAATCTATCCTTTAAGAAATTCCTGAATCCAGAAATAACTTAGTACATAAAGAAGTTTATCACAATGTTATTTGTAACATTGAATATCAAACCAACCTGACTAGCCAAAAAGAGAGGGATGTTTAAGAAACCAATAGCCGTATTTTCACTTGGACACATGATGACAGATGGCTTAGCCATTTCTTATGATGTTTATCAAAAAGTTAATAAATAGAATACTTATAAAATTTAATTAAAAAGAAAAATACATAATTGCACTGTGTGTATGTATTGAAAGCACTACGCACAGAAAAAAAGGTGGAGATGAGCTGGGAGAAGAAAATATACCAAGTAAATAGTGTAGTTTCCTTGGGCAGTGGTTTCTTTCCTCCTCCTTCCCCTCCCCACTTCTTTCCTCTCTGTACTTTTCTGTATTTTCACATTTTCTTCAATTAGAATACATTATTTTTTCCATTTAAAACAGGTTGCATATTCAACTCTGTTGTTTCCTTGTGCTTATTGGAAGATATTGAACAAGAACAATGTGTGACAGCCATGATTTTCATTCTTCCCACTGAAAAATAGTCCTTAGACTTGAAAGTACAGAAATTTTGTGTGGAATGCAATGTGTCATTTTTGTGGCTTCCTCTTGCCCCAAGTCTTCCTTTCTCTGACTGACCTCATCCACAATGATAAACCACTATCCTTTACATGTGGACTTCCCTGTGTCCAGAGAGCTTTGCTTCAGCTCATTTCAGTTCACACTTTGCTTATCGGAGCTTGTCTGCAACATTAATGTAAGAGGTTCACTTAGAGAATGGAAGCAACATATTTTGAGGGAGAGTGGAAGGTTTTTGTCGCTTCATCCTGGGAACCAGGGAAACATTCTAAGAGAATGTATGTACCTGACTGTGGGGAGGGAATTTGACACAACAGTTTGAGGTGCAAGAAGGAATTTGTGGAAGAAGGGATTGTTCAACACACTTACTGCTATAATCAAAGAACCCTACTTGCTGGCCTTTAGCTGTGTCTTATTCTGTCTGTCCACCTTTCCAAACACCTCATGTATTATTTCTCCTCCTAGAATGCTCTCTCTAATCCTGTCTATTCTGACTCAAGTCCTGCCTCTATCTTTCTTGCAAACTTAGCCTCTTTAAAAATAACACATATAAGCTTTATATATAAAGTTATTTATCTCTTACTTGTAATACTATGCTTGATCACAAATCACTCTTCTAAAATGTTCCAACTAAAAACCACTGTGTGTTAGTTGCTCAGTCGTGTCCACCTCTTTGTGACCCCGTGGACTGTAGCGCACCAGGCTTCTCTGTCCATGGAATTCTCTGGGCAAGCATACTGGAGCGGGTTGCCATTTTCTTTTCCAAAAAACCACTTCAACTCTGTAATTTTTCTTACTTTTTTTCCATTTCACAATATTTTGAAAAAATACTGATGTATAGAAACATTGCACAAAAATCATATTAATAAAATATGGTGCAGGTTCATTCTCTTGAATGTCTTCTCCAAAATTTCAAAGATACAGGAAAATGTTGGGAACCATAAAACAGAGGCATAATGATTTTAGTTATGATTACTTCTGAAGTTGTAAGAGTTTGCTTTATGGATGCCTATTTAACTCTGCTTCTCTTTTCTGATTTTCAATCAGTATTTCCTTAAAATACTTAGAAAAAAGCTTAGGTTTATCTTGGATATGTAGAAAGAATAAATATACTGAGCAGATACAAGAACAAATCAACCCAGAATCCATGGGTGGGTAGCCAGCCTAGCAGAATGTAAGTCACTGAGCAGCAACCAGCAGTTTCTTTGAAGAGCAAATCAGTTTTTCTGCAGATCAGTTTAATTACTTTCAGTGTTAGAAGGAAAGGACGTGTGCACAAACAGGAAGTCTTTGATATAACCTTTACGGTCTTCAAGAAGCTTTTAATTTCTGACTTCTACTGTACTAGTCAGGGTTGCCAACAATCCTGTCATGCCAACCAAAAGGTGTTCATCTGCATTCTCCTTAGCAGTCTTTTTTTGTGTGAAGACCATGCTTCTTCTGCACTGGGAATCCCACTTCCACTGTATTATGCTTCCTGTCACTCAGTACATGTGTCCTACCTCCATTCCAAGCAGCTATGACACGGGGAGGCTCTTCAATAACTATAATATCAAGACCTTCTTTCTTTTACCTTTTTTTAAAAAAGATTTTTGATGTAGATGAGGACCATTTTTAAAGTTTTATTGAATCTGTTACAATATTGCCTCTGTTCCATATTTTGCTCTTTTTGCCAGGAGACATTGAAACCTTAGCTCTCCAACCAGAGATTGAACCTGCACCCCCTGCATCGGAAGGTGAAGTTTTGGATCACCAGGGAAGTCCCCCTTCTTTCTTTTACAATGATGTTGTCTGAGGCATGTGCTCCGTTGCTTCAGTCGTGTCCAGCACTTTGAGACCCTATCAACTGTAGCCTTCCAGGTTCCTCTGTCCATGGAATTCTCCAGGCAAATATACTGGAATGGGTTGCCATGCCCTCCTCCAGGGGATCTTCCCAGCCCAGGGATTGAACCTGCATCCCTGTGTCTCCTGCATTGCAGGCAGGTTCTTTACCCACTGAGCCACCTGGGAACCTCCTTTTATGATAATATTGAACTGTAAGTTGGTACTACAATCCATGAGATTCACTAGTGAAACAAACATAAACAGAGCCCTCAGGTTATCTCTGCAAATAGCCTCTGTCTTGTTTATCTACCATTGCCTAACAAATTACCCCCAAATTTAGCAGCTTCGAACAATAATCGATATTTATTATATCACAAAGTTCTTGAGGGTCAAAATTTAGGAGCAGCTTACATGAATGATCCAAGCTTGAGATCTCTCATGTTTCATTCTAAGTACTGACTTGGTTTGCAATTATCTGAAGCTTTTGATTTGGGCTGGATGATCTACTTCCAAGGTGGCTCACTCACATAGCTGGCAGGTTGGTTCTGGCTGTTAATAAGGGGCCTCAGTTCCTTTCCATGTGGGCTTCACCAGAAGGCTGTTCAACATGGGGGCTAGCTTTTCCCAAAGAGCTGGTGGAAGCCGCAGTCACTTATATGACCCAGCCTGGGAAATCGCAGACCATCATTTCCACAGTGTCATATTGATTACACAAGATCAGCCCTATCCAATGTGAAGGGTGTGATAACAAAAAGCAAAGATTACTGGGAGTCAAGTTGGTCATCCTATTATTGCTCAAGACACCTTCTATCGAGATATGGAATTGTTCTTTGATCAGTTTGAATCTAAAGTGGCCTGTGACTGTTTTGAACAACTGAATACAACGGAAGTGATGCGTGTATATGCGCAGGTGCTCAGTTGTGCCTGACTCTTTGTGATCCCATAGACAGTAGCCCACCAGACTCCTTTGTCCATGGAATTGTCCAGGCAAGAATACTGGAGTGGGTTGCCATTTCTTCCTCCAGACAATCTTCCCGACACTAGAATTGAACCTGCGTCTCCTGAGTCTCCTGCATCTCCTGGCAGGTGGATTCTTTTCCACTGGGCCACCTGGGAAGCCCAAGTGATGCTATGCCAGTTCCAAATTAAGTCTTTTAAGGACACTAGAAGGTTTTTTTTTTTTTTTTTTTTTTTTGCCGTTTGGAGCCCTGAGCCATTCTCTAAGAAGTTCAGACTAGAGCTTCACTGGTGGCTCAGTGGTAAAGATCCCTGATCTGAGTTCAATCCCTGATCCAAGAAGATCCCATATGCTAAGAGAAGCAACTCAGTCTGGTGCACAACAACTATTGAACCTGTGCTCTAGAGCCCGGGGAGCTGTAACTACTGAGCACACACACTGCAACTACTGAAACCCATGGCCCCAGAGCCTGTGCTCTGCAATAAGAGAAACCCACACACTGCAACTAGCCCCTGCTCACCACAACTAGAGAAAAGCCTGAGCAGCAGCAGAGGCCCAGCACAGCCAAAAATGAAATAAATAGATAAAATTTTAAAAAAGAAGTTTAGGCTGCCTTGCTGAAAAAATAGCTACATCCTGGTATATTGAGGTATTGGACATGTGTGCAAAGAAGGCCATCTTGCTTAATTATTCAGATGACTCCAGAACCTATTACTGAAGGATTGCAACCATATGAGAAATTTCAAGTTACTATCACCAGCTGAGTCTGCCAATTCATAGAACTATGAGACTATGAAATGATTTGCTATCCAATGATAGAAAGTTAGGACAAAAGTTATGCAACTTTCTATTATTCATTCTTGGTACTTTATGTATACCTTTGTATTACAACAAAAGTTCCATGATGGTAGGGAACAGTACATGGATTACCATGATGGCATCTTAACTGGTTTTTCACAATATTCTTGCCTCCAACCAACTATTCTCCAAATAGTAATCGAAGTGACTATCAACATAACTTGTATCAAAGTCTTTCCCCATCTTCAAATGATTCTATGCTTCAATTTTATATATGATTGCAGTCTATACACCAATACTACTCTTTCATAACATGTATAGCACTGTATTTTTAATCATAATTTGCATAATCATTTTTTAATGTTGTTCTCCCTAACTAGATATAAATCTCTAATAGGCAAGGTGCCTTATCCATTGGTCTAGCCTCTGTGTCAAGCACAATGCTTAGTACATAGTAGCCATTCAATAAATATTTGTTAAATGAATAACTTTTAAAAAATGGCTTTTACAGTTCACTTGATTTTGCGTTAGGAGTAACTAACTTGCCTCTTTGGGCTATTTCCAGTTGCAATAAATATATAAAACCAATTAATGTTTCAGCTAATTTTTCACAGGCTTCCAGAAATAGGTCAAGAAAAGAGTTACGTGAAATGTGACATATGTTCCAGTCTTAAGCTAAGGATTCTGTTAAGATAAGCAGAGTTGTGGCCGCTCTTTATTGAGAATAGCTATTCAGATTCTATCTAATTCATCAAAGCAAAATAAATGATAATCCTCCCACTTCCTTTTGCCAGTTCTCATTTTTATTTTCTACAGAATTTTTTAAATGATTTCCTACATTTTCTATTGCATATTTATATGTATTAACTTATTTAGACTAAGAATAAAAGATTCTCCAGCTCCTTCCTTTGGCGACCTTGGAAAGCATAAAGCCTTGGTTAATATAATCAGACCAATCCTAGAAAATTAAAATCACCACCCAAAATGCTTATGCATTATTAAAAAATGGAGCCAGACAGACTGTTAGGTAAAGCATATGTTAACAAAGCACAGAAGTGGTTAAACACAAGGACATTTCCCTATATAGGAGACCAAAGGCCCAAATATTCAATAACAAAAATTTTAGCCATATGTGCACTTATGTAGAACAGATTATTAACTGTTATCCTCTGTAAATATAAGAAATGAATTACAATAAATCTGAATAATTTAAATTATTTTTTTTCTGAAATCACAGCCATTAAGCAGTGGTGATCATTCAGTGGAAATATTCATCAAGATACATGTATGACAGAAATACCAAGTTCATTTTGGGATGTCAAATGGAGGCAGATTCTACAAATGCTTATATTCAAAAACATTTTCAGAGTAATTACGCATTTTTGGACAACGTTTTCAGCATCCTTTTTCTTTTTTTCTTACATATGTTTCTAAATCTGTGTTTGGAATCCAAATTTTAAATTTAATTACAAGCAGAAGAATATGCTTACTTAACATCCAATTTAATCCTAAATTACCCTGAAATTCATAGAGGCTCATGGGAGTTTAGGGTTGGAAGTTTCCTAAAGTTTATCTAATCCAGTGGTTTTCAAAGATTAGTACACTCTAGAGTCACCTAGTTGTTGCTCTTTGGGTTACCCTGGTGGCTCAAACTGTGAAGGATCTGCCTGCAATGTGGGAGAGCTGGGCTCAATCCCTACGTCAGGAAGATCCCTTACAGAAGGGAGTGGCTACCCTTCCAGTATTCTTGCCTGGAGAACCCCATGGACAGAGGAGTCTGGCAGGCTACGGTCCATGGGGTCACAAAGAATTGGCA
>NW_024070211.1:83088748-83173748 GCF_014754425.2 Oryx dammah
CCCCCCCCCCCCCCCCCCCCCCCCCCCCCCCCCCCCCCACTGAGAATTTGCTTCTATAGCTAGTTCCCAGATCATGTTAATGTTAGTGGTCCAGAGGCCTCCCTTTGAGGATCATTGATCTAACCAACTGCTTAAATTTTACAGATAAAGAAAGTCCCAGAAAACTTGAAAAATTAATCCAACGATTCTGCCACAGTCAGTGACAAAATGGCAAGAAAGGGTAAGATTAGAAGACAGTTTACCTATTTCCAAGAATGGTCCTCTGATACTACTTTCTTATTCTGAAGTATGTTTAGTACCATATGAGGCATTGATTAATAAGCTACAGAAAAAATAAGTCACAGCTGAGGAAAAGGGAAGACAACATAAACACGGTCTCTCTCATTCAACAAAATTAAAGACATGCAGGACCACACCAAAAATTCAATGATTCAGGTATTTCTTTGTGGCCGCTACTCCCCTTTTGAAGTTCATTTCCCTCTAAACATCTAAAGACTTACTTTGCATTCTTACATTGCAACGTCTTTGTTGATAACTTTTCAGTAATTCCATTAAAGCAAATCACAGGGTTGTCAAATCTTCAAGGATCAGAAGATCATGAGTTGACAAGTAGCAGATGCACAGAAAGAAGTTTTAAATAATGTGCATTTATTCCCCATGTGGAGTAAAGAAGAATACCTATTACTCCACGATAGTAAAAACCTGCCAGGAAGTAATGAAGAATGGAGTTATGCCACGATATTTACCATTTCTCCCACTTTTATGCAGTGAAGAACCAAAAAATTCAGAAGAAAGAAAACCCTTAGATTTTCCAACAAGCTGTTTCTGTTTAAGGACAGAAGTTTCTGTTAAAATTTAGTATAATTGTGATGTCACTGAGCACAGTGAAAGCTGCAGGCAAACAGAACATTCTCATTGTAATACCACTACTGTAGGCATATTTGAAACACTATAGCTTCTTCAGACTATAATTATAACTGTTTGCTGCTTCTGTGGTTTCAAAGATAATAGAAGTTGTTCACAAAATTTACACAACACTGATGTGTTGCATATAAAATATAGACAGTCACGTGCAAAATATCCCATTATATATTTTCTCATAGAGAAAAACAGCTGAGAAACCTACAGACCATCAAATTATGACTCCAGTGTTTCATTACAGGCAATTAGACTCCGGAACCCAAAGGTACAACCAAAATGCTTGGTGTAATTTGGCTAATACCATTTAAGAGCTGGGCCACAGGTGTTTAAATCTGCAGAAAAGAAAAGTCCCGGTGGCTCTAGGGTCTTATTACTTTACTTTTAATTCCTTCCATTGCCTGCCCATCAAAGGTGGAACCTGGGAGAAAATATATGTTAAATGAGGAGAGAGATTCAAAATTCCACTGATTCATTCCACAAGCACTGAGTGAATGACTACTCCGTGTCAGGCACAGTTCTTGCCTAAGTGAACTCAAAATCCAGCAGGATAAGCGGCCATAAATTCATCCCTTGTCAAACATTGAACACTGTTGTAAAGATATCAGTACAACCTGTAACTCATGTTATAGAACAGATTGGTTTTTTGTTCAGACTGGGAAATTAAGAAATAATTGCCAACAAATGACATTGATATGGGTCTAGAAGAATTAAAAAGTAGTTTCCATACAAAAAAGAAAATCATCTGATGGGAAATAAAGCCACGAAAGACAGGTTTGAGGTCATATCCCCTAGACAATTATGCTAAGGAATTTGTACACTGTTTCCAAGACAGTAGGAGAATGGGGAGTGTTGGAGAGCTCTAGGCCAAGTAGTTTCTGAGAAATTTCTGAGAAGCATACCTAAAAAAGGTAGACAAAAAAGAAAAGACATCTTTTTGTAATGCTTGGATGAGCTGTTATAATAATAGACTCTCTGGAAATCAATCACAAAGAATCCAAAGAGTTAAGGAGATTTGGAACAGACTTTTGCCCTGAGGTATCTGCAGATTTCTGGTGGCCTAGAACCTGAATTTCAGTGAATCATGCATTAGTGACAGGACACAAAACTGAGGCCAGAGCAGAAATAGATATCAACACAACAAGGTAAATGGGGAAAAACCCAATAAAATTAACAACAATAAAAACTAAATGAAAATCAAAGATATGATATGCAGCACCAATGCAACCGAAAGTTAGTTCTATGATAAGACTAATAAGGAACAAATCTCTGACAAGAGTAATCAAGGGTAAAAAAAAAAGGGACAAAGGATGCAAAATACATGAAATGAGGGATGAAAGAGGGACTTAATTAGTGATGCAGCACATCCTAAAAAGATAGTACGAGAATATTATATCAACTTTGTTATAGTAAATTTACATTGATCAGTGAAATGGGCAAATTTCTAGAAAGATTTGTAAACTTACTTGTTCATGAAGACCTAGAAACTCTGAGAAAACTTAGAAGTCTCCCAAGAAACTAAAAAATATTGTTTTAAAATTTCTCCCAAAGAAAAGCAACTTGTTGAAATTGTTCTATTGATGCATTCTGCCATGCAATTGAGGAACAGATTATTCCACTATTTTAGAGAATAGAGAAAAGAAATACTCATTAACATAGGTAAAAACTAGCATATCCTTTATACTAAACCATACAGAGTCAGTTTGAAACAGAAAATTCTGAGTCAATCTCACATAAAAATTATTAAATGAAGTCCAGGGATATACAAAGAAGACAACACATTATTAACAGATCATGATTATTCTATAAAAGTCAAGTTGATTCAACATTAGAAAATTATGAGATTGCTTTGTTATACTAAAAGATTAGAGGAGGAAATCAAGGGACATAAACCTACACATCCATGAAGCTCAACAAACTCTAAGTAGGATAAGTACAAAGAGATTCTCACCAAGCACATCATGCCAAACTTGCAAAAGACAGAAACAAAGAGCAAATCTTGAAAATAGCACATGAGAAGCAACTCATCACATACAAGGGATCCTCAAAAAGAGTACAGGCTGATTTCTTTTCATAATCATGGAGGTCAACAGGCAGTAAGATGACATATGTAAGTGCTGAAAGAATAAAATTGTTAACCAAGAATTCTGTATCTAATAAAATATCCTGCGAAAATGAAGGTGAAATTAAGACATTTCCAAGTGAAAAAATCAAAGAGAGTTTATCAGCAGTAGTCCAGCCCTATAAGAAATGTTCTGTAGGTATCCTCATAGCTCAACTGGTAAAGAATCTGCCTGTAATGCAGGAGACCCGGGTTCAATTCCTGGGTTGGGAAGATCCCTTGGAGAAGGAAATGACAAACTACTCCAGTATTCTTGCCTGGAGAATCCCATGGACAGAAGAGCCTGGCAGACTACAGGCCATGGGGTCACAAGTGTCAGACATGACTTAGCAACTAAACTGCCACCATAAGAAATGTTATAAAGAGTCCCCCAGACTGAAACATAGGGTACTAGACAATAACTCAAGATGATATGAAGCAATAAAGAGCAACAATAAAAAAGCTATACAGCAAACACAATCATAAGTAGTAATGCATATTTGATGTGTAACTCCTCTTTTTCTCCCTATATTATTTGGAAGACAAATGCATTAAAGAATAAATATAAATAATCATAAAATTATGTTAAGGAGTGGGAGATGGAGTTATAAAGGAAGAGAAATTTGTATACAACTGAAGGATAGTCTGAACAAATTTTTACCTAACAAGTAATAACTAGTGGAGGGACTTGACCTATCAGTTGGCAAGACTTATTACAAAATATACTATTTAGGACACTGTAGCATTAGTGTAGAAATAATCCTATAGACAAATGGAACAAGAAAGAAATGCCAGAATCAGATCTACACACCTTGATGGAAACTTGATATATGAGAGAACTAGAATTGTCAATCAGTAGCAAAGGATAAATTTATCATTAAAATATGCTTGGACAATTGATGATCCATATGGAAAAAATTATGTATCTTCAACTATATAAACAATCAATCCCAGATAGATCAAGTACTTGAACTGGAAAAGCAAGAGTAAACAATTTTAAAGATTAGAGGAAAATATATTTGCCAATGCAGGGTAATAAATAATTTTTAAATCAAGCAGAAAACATAAACCAAAAAGGGAAAGAGTGAAAAAGGATTGCTACTGTCTAGAATAAATTTTAAAATCTTATGAATTCAAATGAAAAAGTCAAATAGTCCCTTTAAAGTGAGAAGAACCTATAACAAAAAGTTTTCCAAAGATGAATAGACAGTAAACATAGGAAAAAGTTTCTTAATGGAAACGACAATCAAGCAATGTGTATTAAAACTACCATGAACTATAATGTTATGTCCAAACAGAATGGTAAAAATTCAGAAGTCTGAAAATGCCAGATAGCAGCAGTATGTGGAATAAAGGTTATACACTGCTGCTGCTGCTGCTAAGTCGCTTCAGTCATGTCTGACTCTGTGCGACCCATAGACTGCTGATGTAGAATAAAGTTGAATAAATTGGTAAAACTACTTTGGAAAACAATTTGGAGTTGCTTGGTAAAGGTGCATTTGTGCATACCCAGCACTACCATTTCTAGGTGTATATTCTAGAGAAGCTCTTGAGTACATGAACAAATTGAAGGAAAACAAGGGATTAGTTAACATAATTCAGGATAGTAGTTACCTTCAGGGCAGAGTAAGGGGGCTTTCAACAGGGCAGAAACTCACAAAACATAGGCTTTCAAATACAAAGGTAATATCTTATTTCTTAGGCTGAATTAAGAGCAGTGATCATTTTGTTTTTAAAAAATGCTACTTCTGTATATTATATCCATTCTTTTAGTATGCTGTATTTCACTATATTATATTCACAATAGATGACACAACACTTTATAGAAGTAAAACGTAAAAAAGTAAGTCTGAGTAGGAAAAGGAATCAAGTCTAAATTTTAGGAAAATTATTCTGGTGGACATACAGAAGAGAGACACTGATGGTGTCTATTATCTCCATGGAGAATATGAGGAGCAAACCTGGGCAATGCCAGTCAAGGGCAGATTTAGAAGAGAAATGTTATGCATGCATCATTGATAGAAGAGATAAGAGAATTTGTTTAAATTTGAATTGAAGGATAATAGCTTTACAATACTGTATTTGTTTCTTATCTTACATTAACATGAATCAGCCATATATACACACACACACACACACACACACACACATATATCTGTCTTGAAATAAGAGGATATTGGTGTGTTTTGTGCCTGACTTAGGATGGTGACAATAACCAAGGAGAACTGTAGGAAAGCTCTATTTGAAGGATGATAAAAGGAATAGGAGTAACCAAAAGAAAAATAGACCCACCGAAGAACATCCCAAAGCCAAGTGAGGATTAGGAAGTTAGTTTGGAACAGAAATAGCTCAATCATTGTAGAGTAAGTTCTGAAATCAACTCCTGGTATGCGAAGTACAGAAATATTTGTCTGAATCTGGGTGAAGGGAGAGGGTGTGGAATAGCAGCTGTGAGAAGTACAATAGGGAAAAATGAGAGACAGGAAGATGAGTGGACAGCAGGGAGAGCCCAGCTGAGACTGGACAGCATGGATCTGAAGGATAGACCTCTGGCACAATTCATGACCTCGAATGAGCATCAAGGTTGCAAATATTTTCATGTTCAAAACATACAGACATACGTATGCACACACTCGTGCACACACTCACACACTCAAGTTTGGACTGAATAATTTGTTAGAGGTCTATCAAAAGCCAGAGACCACGATACAGAGGAGACTGTAAAACCCTTTATAATTAGGCCACATAATTGCCATGGATAACTAAGTATTTCCATCTAGGCACAGCTTCTTCAGGATTCTGGTTGGTCAGAATTTCCAGGAAACGTTTAAAAAGGAAGGTTAGTGGAACAAATTAGAGCCCCCACTGCAGCAGTTAACCCTGAAGCAATAACTGATATCCACCCTCTCCCCACTTTTCACTTACTTTAAACTTTCTTCCCCTTCGGTCTGCACTCTGGTTGGTCCAGGTGGCTTGACAGGTAGTTTGACCCAGGCCCTCATCTCTGGCCTCTTGTTTCTATGTCATTCTCAAGTCTTAGTTATTGTATTTGCTCTTCACAAGTACCAATTACAGTGCGCAGGAGAGGCACACATATTTCCCATTGTGTAGCACAGCCCCACTTTTTTGAGATAATCATGGTCAGTTATAAGTAGAAGCCAAAGTGATGTGACAGTGACTTGTGTTTATTGCATTTAACTCTGATACTTGATGGAAGCATGCTTATTTGAGAACTAGGACCTCAAGACCTACAGAGCCCAGTCTTGCAGAGACAGCAAGCACAGGCTGACCACGTGCGTCACTAGGAGTGATGAAGAGGAAGATTGCTCCTACTTCCACCCCTAAATTCCCAGACCCATCTGT
The DNA here is from genome assembly GCF_014754425.2 of Oryx dammah. Classification (NCBI taxonomy): domain Eukaryota; kingdom Metazoa; phylum Chordata; class Mammalia; order Artiodactyla; family Bovidae; genus Oryx; species Oryx dammah. Next base: position 83,095,131 of record NW_024070211.1, read on the forward strand.
TGTATCTATTGAGGCCACAGTACCGTATAATGGTATTAATTTCAGTTGCACAGCATGTTCTGAAGGGTAGCACCCCATTGCTTTAGCCTACCCTCTCTAAGCCAGCCCCTCAGCTAGACTGCACCTTCAAGAAGCCATTCACTACATTCCATAATCTAATACCACCTGCTGCATCTTATTTGCTGCAAAGTGGTCTCTTGGTCCGTAGTAATGTTATGCAGGATTGCCTGTCAGTAAACCACTCAGTGAACCCTCAGTGCGTGGTACTGGCTAAGGACCTCCAAGCAGAAAATGCAAACCCATACCTGGAGTAGGAAGGGATCCAGTCAAGAGGAAATACTGTAGGAAGAGTCTGATGTAGTCAGTATCCAGCAAGTAGCTCGCTGGTGTCCTCAAGGAATATTACTGTATCAGAGTCCGACAATAATCAGTCATAACGGAAAATGTCGGCTCTTCAAGGATCCTGTTAACCGCTCTGCTACTCGGGAGCTCACTTCCCTTGAGGCATCTCCCACCCTGAGCCCCAGCCTACAAAGCACACTCTACCACTGAGTGTGCCTATCATCACCAGCAATACCTTCCTTATTTCCTTGGTAAACTCAATGTCCTCCAGACCCTTATGAAGAATTCGACCCAGCCTCATGTGGTTAACTCACAGCAGCAGCTTCCTTCTCTGAGCCTTGAGATCCTCTCCTCTACAGTTTCTTCCACAGGACTGAATGGGAGTTCCAGGACTTCTGCTTCATTTTGTGTGTGTGTGTGTGTGTGTATGTGTCCTTCAGTCGTGTCCAACTCTTTGTGATCCTTAGGACTATACCCAGCCAGGCTCCTCTGTCCATGGAATTCTCCAGACAAGAATCTTGGAGTGGGTTGCCATTCCCTTCTCCAGGGAATATTCCTGACCCAGGGGTTGAACCCAGGTCTCCTGCACTGTAGGCAAATTCTTTACCATCTGAGCCATCAGGGAAGCCCATTCATTTATTGTAGAAAAGTGCTATCACTCAACTCCAAAAACAACCTCAGCAGCATATTAGAACTGCCCTCCAAGCCCTTGTGAGAGTGTTAAATCCTGTGTCATTAGAGAATGCGCTACTCTCTCCCTTGACCAGCATTATCTCCACCTCTATCTGATAATACTATGATGGTCCATTCTCAGACATACTCTCCTGCTTCTTTCTGGAACATGATAATCAGGTCCTGCAAATTGCTATCCTTTTTCCAGTCAGCCTGTACCTTGATCTGACCAAAGTTTAGGCCAAGAGAGGACTTGAGGGAAGACCTGTGGAGGAGAAACATTGTCTTGTAAGAGATCACTCTCATTTAAGGGTTCTTCATGTTCTTCAAGCAAGAAAAGAATCTAACTTCCATCAAGAATTAAGCCACCTCTACAGAACTGGGGGTTAGGGAAATACACAGATTTAGGGTTCTCAAGCACATTTACCCCAAAATCCCTCCCCAGATCCCATTTGCTTCTTATTAGAGCCTACCTTTGACACAGGACATGTTCTATTCTGAGAATTCAGACTTCTTCTCAATTCAGCCACTTTTACAGTTAAATATAAAGGAACTAAACAATATCTGATCATCAACTGTGTGTGACCTTCTACCTCTGAAGATGAGAGCCTCAAACATTTACAAGAGGGCCTTCTGACTAGCACTGTGCTTTAAACTATTGACTAATAGATCTGAGCCTGTCACTTTCTCTCTTCATTGGATCAATAGCCCTTAGCAATAGCCATCTAGTTCCACAGTCTTTACAATTACTATTTTCCCCTTTCTCTCAAATACCTGAGACTTTGTGCCAATTATTACATCCCTTCTACCCGTACTATATCCCAGCTTATTACAGATGAAAGTATTCACAGTGTTACTGCCATAGTGTAGCTGGGGTGATCAATATCCTCCCTCCCAGCAGCTGGGGGGTGGGGCTTGGTGCACATTGCCTGGAATTCAACTTCAGAACCGCATCCTTAAAAATTGCTTTCTAAGAACACATCTGCCTTCAGCTGCCCTAGGTTAGGTTCCCTATTGCTTGCTCAGTTCTTTCTGGCTATAGCCTGCCAGGACTGTGGCCCGCCAGGCTCCTCCTAACCCTAACACTAACCCTAATTTTTTTGGATTCTCCAGGCAAGAACACTGGAATGGATTGCCATTTCCTCCTCCGGGGGATCCTCCAGACCCAGGGATCAAACCTGCATCTCCTATGTATCCTGTACCACAGGTTAATTCTTTACCCCCTGAGCCATCAGGCAAGCCTTAGGTTCCCTAGAAGCAGTCTAAGAAAGGACTTCTTGTTTCGGTTATTTATTGAGTGCTCTTGAAAGAATGGGACTAAGGGGTACAGGAGAGGGCAGGGGAAGGAACTGAGGAAGGATGTGGTCTTGGCATTCATTTGTTCCCATAAGAAGTTCTGGAGCACACATTGTACCACAGAGTTGGTCAGTTTGTGGCAAAAGGGTAACACTTCTCTACCGCTGTGTCAGACAATCATTGTCTATGCAGGTGGGGTAGTGTTGGAAATGGGCGTGTAGACTTCCTGGTGAGGCGCGTGCGTGTGCGCTCAATCGCTTCAGTCGTGTCTGACTCTGTGACCCTGTGGACTGTAGCCTACCAGGCTCCTCTGTCCATGGAATTCTACAGGCAAGAATACTGGAATAGGTTACCAGGCCCTCCTCCAGGAGATCTTCCTGACTCAGGGCTTGAACCCATGTCTCCTGCATCTCTTGCATTTCAAGCAGACTCTTTACCCACTGGGCCACCTGGGAAGCCCTTCCTGGTGAGGTACCTCCTGCTAGAGAGAAATTCTGCAGGGAAGGCACAGATATGAATGGCTATCAGCCATTCCCCACAGGAGTCAGGAAGTGGATGAGTCACAGCATGCAAGGGATTCAACAGCATGGCCCCAGCACCATCCACTTAACTACTAAGTCTTAGGATACCTTTAGCATCACAAACTGCAGTGACACAGAAGAGTAATTCCTTGAAGTCAAACCACGTATCTAAAGCCATGCAGTGATGTGCAGGAACTGGCTTCTATTAGCCCACAAGAGTTAATTATTCACATCTCTTCTCAAGTGGGTATTCAGTGATGTCATGTTGGAAGCTTGAAATTGTCCATGGTGGGAGTACTTACACTATGGAAACCAGTGAAAGCTACACACCAGGCCCTTTTTTATGGGGGTTGGGGGGGCGGTGGGGAGAAGGGAGAAGATGATCAAGTTGTTAAACATTTACCAGCACACTGCTGGCATAGTGCAAGAATCATTATTTCCAATATAAGTATAAAAAAAGGTTAAGAAAGAGCAATTAAGTGACAAATTTAGAATTAAAATCTATTTCTCTCTGACTTCATCATATCAGGACTATTAGGCTAACTTAACATACATTTATTGAGTGACAAGCATGGGCCAAGCATGGCTGTCACTAAGGCACATTCTAAACCCACAAAGGAAATGGAATGAAAGTTCACTCTATGGGAAATGGAGAACATGATATCTTGGGAATTTAATTGAATTTCTTCTAGCTATTTCCATGTCTTTGAGATTTTAATAATGTTCTAAAGATTTTTCCCTTTCAATCTGTAATATGAAGATTTTTAAAAATGTAATCTAAATGCCTCAGTTTATGAGATACATATGCAAAAGCACTTTGGAAGTGCAGAAAGCTTAATACAAATGGATGAATTGTTAATGAGAAAATCATTAGAGAAGATACAGCTCTTTTTCAAACGGCTGAAGCAATAGATCCCTTGGAGTGAAGAGGAGGAGGACTTCAAGTACCCTCCTTAAACTGAGTCAAGGCCACTTTTTTCTTACGGCTTTCAATCGAGGTGAAACAACTTTTCCAGGCTTTCGTTTTGACAATGATTTTTAAATGTGGTCGGAGTTCTTCCATTCCTGAAGAAAGGAGAAGCTCTTCTCTCTTCCAACATTTGCCTCCATCACCTTTTCAGAGCTAGAACTAGAGTTGTTCTGAAGAAAGTGTTTCAGAACTCAGGCAGCTTCATATCTTTCCGTACACATTCAGGGAAAGTTGTTGAGTCCAGGGCCATCATTTTTTTGGATGCTTGGTTGTTTGCTGATTTCAAGACTTTCATATTTCAAACCTTTGGTTCCTTGGTTTTCTTCTCTCACATCTTTGACTGTAACCTGCCTCCTCTCTGTCCCAGGTATCCTTGCTGTCCCCTCTTACCACTCTTTCTGGCAGAACAATACATCATCCGTGCAGTGTCATTGGTCTCCAGCGCTGCAAAGCTCAATGGCTTTCGAGAGCAAGGATCTTCTAATCGAAGAAGAGAAAATAAAAGACGACTTACTCTTACAATAGTGAAAGGTACAATCACAGCATTAGGAACGTTGTAACACTGCAACAGTACTGATCTGATCACCTGACTGGTTCTTAGAGAAAGTAACACATGTATACACACAACTGTTCCCACACAAAAACAGAGAGAGAGCATATGATTATATACCTATTTCCTAACTGAACAAAGAAAAGGCAACACAACTCTTTAAAGGGCTGGTTTTTTTTTGGGGGGGGGAGTAAAATTTCAAAAGACTGCTCTCAAAGCATATTGTATATGAGACAAGGACGATTATAGATGAGAGACAAAGTGAAAAACAATTCACTTGCTCCAAGAATTTGCTGAACAATTTCATCTTGTTGAATTCCACCCATTCGCACATGTATTTAGATCCTAACAATGACTGACAGACATTTGGAAAGCAAAAGTAAAAGTTGACCCGCAGACAGTTCAGATTTGCCATATGCTTGCTGTCACTGTTAACAGTCTGTAGACCATCCTAATTTATGCTTCAGCAGATTAACCTGATGTATTTTAAAGACTCTGAATACCTGTTTATTTTTTGAATAAAGCATTTTATTTTTCCTTATTATTCATAAATATGACAGCAGTGATAAATGAGTAAGGGCAGATTTAAGTAGGTGGAAAGGGGAGATAAAGGGTTTTTCCTCCTATGATCTCTCACAAATATTTTCCACTTAAATGATCGCCTTACTGAACAAATTCTCAAAAAATATACATCAGGTGCAATTTCAAAAATAAAAGTTCTTTCCTTCCACATAGCCTAACAGAATTTTAAAAGGAACTTATTAGTGCTTAAGAATCACTATACTTTAAATGGCATGTGTGTATGTATATGCAAATGACTAATCATATACTTTTTTTAACCTGTCTAATATTTGCGTTTTTAAATTTTGTTACTCTCTTGTGTGTTTAAGCAATCAAATATCCTGTCAACTAGATGCCCTATCCTTTTCTTTCATGAAGCTACATTTCTTAGGCATTATTGTAGATGTAAAATATTTCTGATGGAAAGGGAAAGAATTACTATTACTTGCTTTAAAATTTGATACTTCAGTCCAAATCTACTCAGTCTTTCCTCTTTGTGCATTTGAGGGTAGGTCTTCAACTTTCCCAGTTTTAATCAAATAGCCCAGATGGTCATGCTTATGGTAAAAATATCATTAAGGACTGGATAAATAAAATAATTAAGAGATTTACTAATTAATTTTTAAAGATTCTAGATTTTGAGCTAGGACTATAGATTGTGTTACATAGGCTTTGTCTCTTTTGCTTTTAACAAAAGTGGTTAATAGTGGTTGGTGTGTGGTAATGCTCAGTAAGTGACTTTTAATTAGTTATTAACAGTTACTTACAAGTTATCATATGTAGTCTGCTTTTAAAGGTGCCGTACTTATGTCAAAATATTCTAAAATAATGAAACCCACCATCTAAAACATGCATGGCCATTCATTATTTTAAAATGAAATATTTTGTTGCTTACATTTGAGCAAACTTTACTTTTCAAATATCTCTTCTGACAGTATTTAATGTATGAAGCGTGAACAGAGTAAGTAACTTACAGCAAGTCATAGAAATTACACATGGGAACAGAATGAAAATGGTTTAATTGCAGGCTTGTGCTTGTTGTCACACTGATGGACAAAGCCGGTGGGACAAGGAGAGACCTGATCTACACATCACCCAACAGCATCCACCTGGCTTTTTTTTCAGAGCAAAACCTCCTTGTCCTTTAAATTCTCGAGGTGAGGAGGGTAGGAATGATGCACTGGATTCATCTGAAGCACCAACAAGACCCTTGGTTCATCTGGAGAAGCGAAGCCCTGGGCAGCTGGCACCCTTCCACAGGGAGCTACAAACACCACTTTGCCACGCTGCGAGTTTCCCCAGGCAGCAGATGTCTCATAGCTGCCGCGCAGGTCTCCAACTCCACCACACCACCTGGACAACATATTTAATGTACCGAGGATGCGTTTGTCGCCACTTGGGAAAGATTTTTTAACTTTTATTTTATTTTTCTCTCAACACCTTCCTGATTAGTGAAATTTGGCCTCAGATTGCAAAACTTTGTATTCAAAAATATAAGGGGCAAGAATCAAGACTCACATTTCTTCCCATCACCCCAATTCCCCACCCCCAAACCATTCTGGAAAAAAAAATGCATCCATCTTCCGTATCATGACAATGCTCTTTTATTCTTTAAAAACGGAATTTTTCCACAGAGCGGTTCTGCTGAACCACTACGCAGAAAAGTTATACAACGGACTGTGAGATGGTTCACCCTCCTGCTTGGCTCCAACAGTACCAACCTCAACACGCCTCCACCACAACTTTAAACGGTGGGTGCAATCCTCCCAGAACATTATCTGGAAAACATTCTGACTTTTTCGGCTGCTAAAGTGATACTTACAGTACCGTTGTGTCTGTTTAGTTTAAAAATGAGGTTGATAATGATAATGCTTTTCCTAAGATGATCTTCTACTTTTTAATGATACCCGTAGTTTCCCCTACATAAATGACTAAATCCTTACAGAATCTCGGTCTTGATTAGCACTCCTGCTAGTAAAATTTCACATACTAAATCAGCACCAGCTGTAGCAAGAAAGAAAGAAAAAGGCAAGTGTAAATGTTCCATATGCCCCACCAAATTGGCATCTGTGTCAGTAACCCTTTTTTTTAAACTATTGTATACATACATTCTCTTAAGTGTTTTGTTCACAGAATACTGCTAACAAAATTCCTCTGTTGGCATCTCAAGGAAAGAGCCTGTCCTTGGTATAATTCAACGGCACAAAATTCAATTTTTCCCTCTCTTCATGTGGTCACATACACACCTGAGTTCTATGTATATAAGTTGCTTCAAGTTAGTGAACCTTTATTTTGACATCTGTTCCCTGTAATATGACATGGCAGTGCTCTTATAAAGCTGCTTTACAGTTGAAATTCAATTGGTAGCAATGCCAAACAATGTCAGAGAGACAATAGAATTATTTTGGTCACCTGGAAGGTATCTCGGAGACCAGGCTCAAAACAAATAATCTGGAATGTGTTGACAGTAGAAAGCATTTGTGATCACTCTCATGCTGTCACTCTTGTTTTTTTCCCATTATGAAGTGTCTCTTCACAGAACTAAAGATGCATCAGAAGTAATCCCAAAGCTACAGCTAAGATAACATATCATGCCACTTTAGGTGGTTTTCTTATCCATTGGGACCTTACTGTCTGAAATCCAGTAGATATAGTTCTTCAGGAACATATTTAAACCATCAACATGAATACCACAATAACCATCAGAAAGCTACAAACATAGAAGAGTGTACTAATTAAATGTTTACATACAAAGAGTGTCAGTAGGCTGTGCCCCAGAGATAGCTGTCTCGCAGAGATAGCTCTCTGGAACCTGGTTATCCTGGTGAATGCGTGCGTGCTCAGTGGCTTAGTCATATCTGACTCTTTGGGACCCCATGGACTGTAGCCCACCAGGCTCCTCTCTCCATGAGATTTCCCAGGCAAGAATAGTGAAGTGGGTTGCCTTTTCCTTCTCCATGGGATCTTCCTGACCCAGGGATAGAATCTGAGTCTCCTGCATTGGCAGGGGATTCTTTTACTGCTGAGCCACCAGAGAAGCCAGTTATCCTGGTAGACCACTGTATATGGAAGAAAGAGCACCCATTTCTTTGTGACACTCATTAATTCCTGATCATTCCTAATCTCACAAGGGTTGATATTTTGTGTTGCTCTCGTTTACCTCCATGTCTACCTCTCTGGATTTGACTATAAACTCCTTCAGACAGTTTCTCTATAGTCCCTTATCTGTCTCACTGGAGTAGCAGAGTTCAGCAGATACCCAACAAATGTCTGTCCTAATCAAAATGGTTAAGGAATGCTCAAATTTTTGTTAAAATCTAAATGAACTGGTTGATGAACAGTTTACTGATTGGGATCAAGTGATCCAATTACATAAGGACAAAGGAAAATGGATGAAAATTTCTTTTGTTCCCCTCAAGTTTTCCTACTGTATAAACTCCCTTTCATCAAATGTTATTATATGGGTATAGAGATTTAGTGAAAGTTACTCTCAATAACATCTTTTATCAAAGGGTGAAATTTAGAAGGCATTTTGGTGACAAGTTAAAAATCTCTTGGATTTTCTGAACCAGTTTACCTAAATTCTTAGCAAAACAATTAGAGAAGGGAATGTGGGAAAATTCACAACTACAGTATATTTTGCAGAGTGCTTTTATAAAATATGAAAATTCATTCTCTTAGAAACATGTAGCTTCTTTAACAAGACAATGGCTTCTCTCTCTAGTACTGTTGGTAATCCAACAAAGCGGCTAGCCTCCTCTCATGGAAGCTGTGAGTGGAATTCCCATAGTGGCAAGTTTTAATGAGATAATCCAATGTTTATACACATGAAATTCAACTATACTTACCAACTGTATAGTGATCTTGCAGCTGTTATAATGATTATACAGAACTGATTCTTAAAACACTTGGTCATATTATAGTTGACGGTAGCAGTGGTAAAATCTGTATTTTTGCTAATCTATTGCTTCCAGAAAGTAAGCGCAGTTGTTGATATATCTTTATGTTCCAGAATATCAGCACAGTAATACAGAGTATGTATTTGTTAAATGACTCCTGAATACATGATGCTTTTTGAACAACCGATTTCTTACATGGTTGCCTGCTTATTTTTTAGTCCTCGTCTGTAATTGGCATGTTTATTTTAATACAGTTGCATGGATGATAAATTACACACAGATTTGGGATTTCTCCAAATGACAGACAAGTATAAAAATGAACTTGGAGAGTCAATCAATCAAGAAGTCCTTCCTGAGAACACTGTGTGTGCATGCCGTCCTACGACACTTCATAATGTAGAGTCATAGGCCCTGATGAATAAGAACAGTCGCTGATGCAAGTCAGGACAGCATCAAGCTGGCATTCTGGTTGCTCTATGCATGTGTCTCCTTGTTAACTATTTTGAATATCAACTTTGGTTTCTGATTGAAGGCAATTAGTGATTGTGCTGTGAAGACACAATGTGATTATCATCTTAAAAGAATTAGACAATAGAGGAATATGAAAAACAGGGTAGTTTATACAATGCCTACAAGAAGTTTATAGAAAATGGTCCTGTTCACTAGGCAAAGTTCAGGAGGTGATGACATGTGGAATTTTCATTTAGGGCACTGATCTTCAAGGTGGTGTCTGGACCAACTGTGTATGGACACTGGGGACTGATGTCCATCATTGTCATTGCCTTTTATAATTTCATAGGCTTTGCTAACCAAAAGCTACCTCACTCTCCAGAGATGCATGCCAGGGTACTTTGTGTGGGATTGTTGCTTCTTAAAAGGCCACAGCCAGGTCACACACTATTTAAAACGCTACTTTATTTAAGACAACTTTCAAGTGTTCCTTCTCCCTTTGCTATCTATGATTGCCCCATTTCAGTTTGCCATAGAACAGCTGTTTCGATATCCAGCATTTATCCATTCTCCACATGCATCCAGCCCAGAGGGATTGTTAAGCAGATCATTGTTTTAATTCTGGCTAGATTCCAGGTCCCCATTATTAGTGATCCTGTCTTAACATTTACTGTTCAGTTTGGCTCACAGGTGATGTTGATTAAATTGGATATGCCATCTGGGGTGGCTTTTCGTCTGGTAGGCACATTCAAGGCAGAGCATACCTACTGCTTCATTTGGGTCTGAAGCTTTACACCTCATGTGATGGCATTCTGGACATGGCTATGTGCAACCTGGGCTTGAGTCCTGGCTTCTCCAGCTAGGAGTTTTTTTGAAATTGGGCAATCCACTTCTCTATTCAGGGCTTTAATTTTCTAATGAATAACACAGAATCATCACTAATTCATTTCACTTTAGTTCCATGTTAATTTTTTAACCATTTACTAGGCAGCCACTATTTGCCTGAGAGTCTGCCAGGTTTGGAAAAATCAGAGATAAGTATAAATAATATACTGATATTACATGTATCATTTACAAAATATCTCTTTATACAATAGACTTGAGCAAAGAGCTACGAAGCCTGGAGGGGAAAACAACAAAATCTATTCCCAGGGATCACAGGATTTCTCAAGAAGGACATGAACATTGAGTTGTATCCTTTAACTCAAAAGCTCCAAATTTTGCTTTTGTGCATCTCATCAATGAAAATATTCATGTGAGGATAACACATAACAGTTATATCCCTATGTATTGGGTGAAAATGTCAAACGTATAATTTTTTTAAAAACTTTCATCAGTTAATTTAAGTAAGCAAAGCAAACTTAACTACATGTGCTACATTCCACCTGGGATTGTTTTGAGAAGCAAATGGCATTATGTGTGCACTGAGTAAAATGCTGGAGAAAGCTTTTGAATCTGTGGGTGATGTTCCACGCCCTTCCTATCCCAAGAGGCAGTCCAAGGATTGAATTAGAACATGAATGTGAAAGAATATTGGAAATGTAAAGCATCGATAATAACAAGAACAATAAATGTCAACACTTATTTCACTCTTACAATATTTTAGGCATCATCCTAAATGTTTTATATGAATTAGCTCATTTATTTCTCCCAGTAACCAATATCGTGTGTTCTAAAGGTGAGCCATCTAAAGTGTTGATATCGCTCACACCTTTCTCAACTTATGAAAATCACAATTTCATAGGATTTGTCCTAGAATTACTTCACTATTTTACAGATGAAGAAATGAGGTACAGATAAAACTACACAATAATTTAAAAAGTTGAAAATACAATATATATAGTGTAGCACTATTTCCATCACATATTTCCCCTTGCTTCCATCCTATCCCACAGATGTAACTCCTTTTAACATGTGGGATGAGTACTTCTAGTGTATTTTCAAGTTGTAGGAGACTTTGTAGAAACACTGGACAGAATATTATATGTACTGCTCTATATACTGCATATTAGATAAACTAAAATTAGGCAAATTGTTCTGCAACCTGCACTGTTCACTTTACATTCTATCTTGGACAACTTTTTATGATGTGGATCTACCTTATCTTATTCAAGGTCTGCAGAGTGTTCCATGACATGGATATAGCATGACTTATTTAACCAGTTCTCTAATAATGGCTATTGTTATTCAAAATATAGCTGTAATTGACACCACTAAATGTAAATGACCACTTGTATTTTTAGGATAAATTCCCAAAAGTACAATTATTGTGTCAAAGTGTAGGTATATTTCACATTTTAATCCATATTACTAGATTGTACCATAGAACATTTATAGCAACATACACTTTCACCAACAATATACGCTAATGTTTACTTCCTAATATTTACCATCATCTTTGGTGTTTCGATAGATGACACAGAATCTGCTAGTATGTCTGTGACTCTAGATTCTGGATACTAGGTCATATATAGAGCCATCTTCCCTGGGAATTGGAGACTAGTCAGACAAAGTAAGTTTGACTAGACTGATCTAAGTGAAAACAGCTCTAGTATGGCAACCTACACTGCTGAGGAACTAACAGAAGTTAGTGCAACAGGAGTATGGCCTTAAATGGAGGTTTTAATATTTTTAACAAAACTGGACCATATCTAGAGTAGACAGATAAATCCAGACACATAATTCTCAGAAACACAATGTAAACCAGCAACAGCGCTCTGGGCCACATTTGTCTTCACCGCTCACTTTCTGGTCCTGTGTTCGTGCATGCCAAGTTTCTTCCATCACGTCTGACTCTGTGCAACCCTATGGACTGTAGCCCACTAGGATTCTCTGTCCATGGGATTCTCCAAGAATGACTACTGGAGTGGGTTGCCATGCCCGCCTCCAGGGGATCTTTCTGACCCAGGGATTGGACCCCCATTTCTTAGTCCCCTGCACTGGGAGGCAGGTTCTTTACCATTAGTGCCACCTTGGCCATAGGCAAAGGCAATTGCCATTAGGACTCCACCTCTGAGTCCTTCACAATTCAGTCTCTCTGATCGCCACTCTAAACTCAATAGACACATTAAATATAAGCTATTTGCCATCACTGAGCTGTACAGTGATTTTGCCAGAAAAAAATGGAATCAAGAAGATACAGAATTTTCATCAGGAGGTATTTTTAGAGGAGAGAAGAAAGTGCAGATGACATCTGATCACAATATTCAAATCATTTTTAAGAACCACCTCCCAGGGACTTCCCTGGCAATCCAGTGAGTAAGTGGTGAAGACTCCATGCTTCCATTGCAGGGAGTGCGGGTTTAGATCCCTGGTCAGGGAACTAAGATCCCACGTGCCTAATGGCACACAGCACACCAGGAAAAACAAAACAAAAAGCAAAAAATCCACCTCATTCCAGAATCAAAGATGGGAACAATTTAGGTTGAAGCCTAAAGCCCTGGAGTGATTTGTGGGTGTGCCTAATGGAAAATAATAATAGTTGATACAGAGAGATTCTGGCCAGAATATTGCTGGCGATGAAGACAAGAGTGATGTCAAGATAGCAACATTCATCTTGATTTCTTAAGACTACTAGGCAAATGGAAATTCTGTATAATGTTGTATAGAATTTCTTCAATGATATATATTTCAGTAGAAAAAATTTAGATTGCTGTCCAAAATTTTTGACATTTTCCTTGATATTGTATTAGTAAGGATGATTAATGCTAGCTACTATAACAAATGAAATTAAAAGATGTTTTATCCTTGGAAGAAAAGCTATGACAAACCTAGAGAGCATATTACAAAGCAGAGTCATTACTTTGCAAACAAAGTCCCGTAGAGTCAAAGCTATGGTTTTTCCAGTAGTCATGTTCAGATGTGAAAGTTGGACCATAAAGAGGCTGAGTGCTGAGTGCTGAAGAATTGATCTTCCAAACTGTGGTGATGGGGAAGACTCTTGAGAGTCCCTTGAACAGCAAGGAGATCAAACCAGTCAATCCTAAAGGAAACCAACCCTGAATATTCATTGGAAAGATTTGATGCTGTAGCTAAAGCTCCGATATTTTGGCCACCTGATGGGAAGAGTCACCTCGTTGGAAAAGACTCTGATGTTGGGAAACATTGAGAGCAGGAGGAGAAGGGGGCAACAGAGGATGAGATGGTTGGATGGCATCACTGATTCAATGGACATGAATTTGAGCAAGCTCCAGGAGATACTGAAGGACAGGGAAGCCTGGCATGCTGCAGTCCATGGGGTTGCAAAGAGTAGGACAAGACTTAGCGACTGAAACAACAAAAACATTAAAAATAACTCCCAAATTTCAATGGGCTAACATAATAAAATTTCTTCCTTGCTCACAAAATAGTTAAAAAGGCTTTCTGAGTGCCTCTTTCAAGTGGTGACTATGGGATCCCGGCTTTTCTGTATGACTTCCACACATGATCTTCATTGCTACTACTGAAAGAAAAGAAAACTTGTGAAAGATCACACTGACACTTTTCTGTCCAGTTCTGGAAGTGTTGTATATCATTTCCATCAATATCTAGTTGGCCAGGACCTAGTCACATGGTCTGACCTAAAGGAAGCTGGGAAATGGACTATCCCTGTGTGCACAGAAAGAGGAAATGGAATTAACAAGAATCTAACCAGCTAGTCTCTGTCACTGGTGCACAACCAAACCCAAGAGTTATACTTTTCTTGGTAAATTTATCTGCAATACTCTTTAGAATTTTGGAGGGAAGACTATTTTGCCGTATTTCAGTGGATTCTCAATACCATATAATTAGGGATGAAATAGTATTTGGGATATGAATGAACTCAGAGACTCATAGATCTAAGACCTGGAACTGATCTTGAGACTTCCTGGTTGAATTCACCTCTTCAGGTAGGTAACAGGTGCTCTCCAAAGACCTTTTTATAATCATTGGGAACTTCTTTAATGATTTTTCTCCAAAGACATTGTATTCAGAAATAATTTGTTTACCAAACCACATTTACCAAACAGTAGTACTTATTTTTCCCATGCATTATTAATCAGAAATATAAAACTGCAGATCAAAAGTTCTGAGCCCAGTATGAAGTCTTACACGCAGCTGACGTAAAAAAGTCAGCCAGAAGCAAAGAAACTGAAATTCCAGGGAGTCTGTGTGTTATTTCAGTATTGTTGAATGAATTTGGTTCAGTTCAGTTGCTCAGTCATGTCTGACTCTTTGCAACCCCATGGACTGCAGCATGCCAGGCCACCCTGTCCATCACCAACTCCTGAAGCTTACTCAGATTCATGTCCATTGAGTCAGTGATGCCATCCAACCATCTCATCCTCTGTTGTCCCCTTCTCCTCCCACCTTCAATCTTTCCCAGCATCAGGGTCTTTTCAAGTGAGTCAGTTCTTCGCATCAGGTGGTCAATATTGGAGTTTCATCTTCAACATCAATCCTTCCAATGAATATTCAGGACTGATTTCCCTTAGGATGGACTGGTTGGATCTCCTTGCTGCCCAAGGGTCTCTCAAGAGTCTTCTCTAACACCACAGTTCAAAAGCATCAATTCTTTGGTGCTCAGCTGGAGAATCCATACATGACTACTGGAAAAACCATAGCTTTCACTAGATGGACCTTTGTTGGCAACTGTCTCTTTTAATATGCTGTCTAGGTTGGTCATAACTTTTCTTACAAGGAGCAAGTGTCTTTTAATTCATGGTTGCAGTCACTATCTGCAGTGATTGAATTAATTGTGTCTCCCAAATTCTGTTGGTGAAGCTCTAACCCCTGGTGTGACTGTATTTGTAGACAGTGCCTTTTTGGAGATGATTAAGATTACATGAGGTCCTAAGTGTGGGACCTTAATCCTATAAGGCTGGGGTCCTGATAGGAAAAGAAAGAGACACTAGAGATTCTCTGTTCACACACATAAGAGAGTAATGTTGAGACACAGAAAGATACCACTGCTTATAAGCCAGGAAGAAAGGTCTCTTGAGAAACTAGCCCTGCCGGTACCTGGATGTTGGCCTTCCAGTCTCCAAAAAGAAGTGCTATTCAAATAAGTCAGTGTGTGTCATTTTCTGATGGCTGAATTAGCTGACTTATACACTCAGTTAAAGGTAAAATTTCCATTGTATCTCTTGAAAATATACCTCAAATGCTCACTCTACTCTAGTCAGTTGTGATCAGCAGCAAATGTATTTTCCATAAATAAATAAGTAGCCTTACTTATGTGGGGAAATATTATCTCAAATTTTATTTCTTCTGGGTGCAACTGTATCAAAAAACCCTAGCTAGAAAGAATTAGCTCCATAAGCATGCACTTACATAAGATTTGGTATTTATTTGTTTGTTGTTTGCTTGTTCTTCATTATACTGTCTCACCTACTAGAGATTCAAATTCTAGCTTTCATATTCTCTTAGGTAATCATTGTATACAATTACACATGTACATAAAATGATGTGAAAACTTTCAACCCAAGTTATCGTTTTCAGATTCATGCAGAGAATGAGAAAAGAAATCATGATGATGAAATAAAACATTTAGATCTGCCACCAGGAAATCATTTCCTCACCCTTTTTTCAAACAAGAGTCAGTATATATAGGTTCAGAAAAAGTGACTGAGGCAACATGCCAGGGTCATTTTTCCAAAGGCTTGAAACCTTATTTTGCAAAGAGGTGCTGGTTATGGATATATGCCTCACCCCTCTCTCCCTCCTATTCCATGTGTGACTCTCATACTTGCATTTCATGAATCTGCTTCCCTGTGACCATCACAGACTTAAAGAATGTGAAGACTGTTAGAAAGCAGGATTTAGCATCCCCATTTTAATAATAAATACAAACACACACTTACCCAGTACGTTTTACGCCTGCCTGCAACAAAAACAGCTGAACAGATTGTGATGAAATTCAGAGACTGACAGTCTGACAAAAAAATCCCTTTTTGTCTAAAATCTGGCTTCCATAGGTTTTTGCAAATCTAAATATTTGATTTTGCACTGGAAAAGGAGCCAGTCTTATGTACAATTTATAAAATAAATGTGTAGATACATGTTTTAAAATCTCCAAATTTTGTCAACACATACTGTCCAACTTGAAAGACTTTTCTCCCCCATTTTTTTCCCTATGACTTGGGTGTATTTTTCTCCTGCCTTTTAAGGCTTTAACTATATTTATCTAATAAGAACTCTTTTGCAAACCAGTGTTTCAATAGTGATTTAACACTAGTTTCAGTGTCAAATTGCCCTTTCCACAGCAGGGAGTTTTAAGCCTTGCTGTATTATACTTCCAAGACTCTCAGGAGCTGGAGTTGGGAGATATAATATTTTCTTTGAAGTTTGCCTTTCACTACACACTGGGATGCAAACAAGCTTCAGTTACTCAGCAGTCAAACAATTCCATCACACAGGGACCAGAGCTAAATATTGTACCAAATTTTCTAATTATGTCTTTGTGATATTTGCTGCACGAAGTTAGGTGAAGGCAAACTAGGATCATTAGAAAACTCCTTGTCTAAACAGACATCTGAACCTTGAGATATTTTGTTTATGGCCTCAAAATTCCCCTTCAGCAAGTCATAATTACAATAAAGATAAGTTAATTGACAAAAAAAGTTATTTCTGGTAAACTCATATATATGGTAAATGTACTTATTGTATCAGAGATGTATATAACCAGGCTATAGACAAATGTGAAGTTCCGAGTTAAAACACACATATTTTATTCCCATGTACCTTATTATATTGCCTTTTATGGTTTATATATCATAGCAATTTAGCTGCCTTAGTGGTATTTCTTTAAAGGATTTCTCAATCATTTCATAGCCTGAAAGTTGGACCTTTTCTTTTCATGAGATTTTTAAAGTATATGCATCATTCTTTTCTTTCTTATTAAACAATGATAAACCGCCAAGGAGGTATCTCACCCATGAGAGAGAAGTAAAGTGTTGAAGAACATTCCATGACTCAATATAAAGTATCACAGACTATTCCCTACAGAAGTTGCCAGCAAATCTCAAGGGCAAATAGAGAAAGGCATATCCATGGAGGCATCCCAGAGTTCCGAAGAGCTGAGGAACAGAGGAAAACACTTTCTGCTTCATTATAGAAAGTCTGTTTCATTATAAAAATGTAAATAATTCATGCATGCGTGCTCAGTTGTGTCCAACTCTTTGGGACCCCATGGGCTCTAGCCTGCTAGGCTCCTCTGTCCATTGAATGTGTTCCAAAGAAGAATACAGGAGTAGGGTTGCCATTTCTTTCTCCAGGGGATCTTCCTGACCCAGAGATCAAACCTGCATCTCTTGCGTTAGTAAGCAGATTTTTTACCATTGCACCACCGGGGAAGCTCAGTAAATATAATGTCTCAGTATTGCTCTAAAAGTTAAATAAGAATTCTGATGTATTTTGATAGCCATTAATCTGCACTCATCTCACACGCTAGTAAAGTAATGCTCAAAATTCTCCAAGCCAGGCTTCAGCAATACGTGAACCATGAACTTCCAGATGGTCAAGCTGGTTTCAGAAAAGGCAGAGGAACCAGAGATCAAATTGCCAATATCTGCTGGATCATGGAAAAAGCAAGAGAGTTCCAGAAAAACATCTATTTCTGCTTTATTGACTATGCCAAAGCCTTTGACTGTTTGGATCACAATAGACTGTGGACAATTCTGAAAGAAATGGGAATTCCAGACCACCTGACCTGCCTCTTGAGAAACCTGTATGCAGGTCAGGAAACAACAGTTAGAACTGGACATGAAACAAGCTGGTTCCAAATAGGAAAAGGAGTACATCAGGGCTGTATATTGTCACCCTGCTCATTTAACTTCTATGCAGAGTACATCATGAGAAATGCTGGGCTGGAAGAAGCACAAGCTGGAATCAAGATTGCCGGGAAAAATATCAGTTACCTCAGATATGCAGATGACATTATCCTTATGGCAGAAAGTGAAGAAGAACTAAAGAGCCTCTTGATGAAAGCGAAAGAGGAGAGTGAGAAAGTTGGCTTAAAACTAACATCAGAAAAAAATAACATCAGGGAAAAAACATGACATCTGGTCCCGTCACTTCATGGCAAATAGATGGAGAAAGTGGAAACAGTGGCTGAGTTTATTTTTTTGGGCTCCAAAATTGCTGCAGATGGTGATTGCAGCCATGAAATTAAAAGACGCCTACTCCTTGGAAGAAAAGTTATGACCAACCAGACAGCACATTAAAAAGCAGAGACATTACTTTGTCAGCAAAGGTCCATCTAGTCAAGGCTATGGTTTTTCCAGTGGTCATGTATGGATGTGAGAGTTGGACTATTAAGAAAGCTGAGCACGGAAGAATTGATGCTTTTGAACTGTGGTGTTGGAGAAGACTCTTGAGAGTCCTTTGGACTTCAAGGAGATCCAACCAGTCCATCCTAAAGGAGATCAGTCCTGGGTATTCATTGGAAGGACTGATGTTGTAGCTGAAACTCCAATACTTTGGCCACCTGATGTGAAGAGCTGACTAATTTGAAAAGATCCTGATGCTGGGAAAGATTGAGGGCAGAAGGAGAAGGGGGTGACAGAGGATGAGATGGTTGGATGGCATCACTGACTCAATGGACATGAGTTTGGTTGGACTCTGGGAGTTGGTGATGGACATGGAGGCCTGGCGTGCTCTGGTTCATGGGGTCACAAAGAGTTGGATACGACTGAGCAACTGAACTGAACTGAGTCTATGACAGTATATATGACAGTATCTAGAGAGACCCATATTTTAGAAAAAAGACTTAGGGGTTTCAAGAAGTTATTTGGGGTCTTCTAGATCACTAGTTCTAGATCACTAGTCTTTCCATCTCTTCTTGATCTCTTTAGCGTCTACTAGATCTCTACCATTTCTATCCTTTTTTGTGCCTATCTTTGGGTGAAATGTTCCTTTGATATTTCCAATTTTCCTTAAAAGATCTCTAGTCTTTCCCCTTTTGCTGTTTTCTTCTAGTTTTATGCATTATTCATTGAAGAAGCCCTTGTCTCTCCTTGCTATTCTTTGGAACACTGAGTTTAGTTGGATGTACTTTTCCGTTTCTCCCTTGCTTTTTGCTCTTTTCTTTCTTCAGCTACTTGTTAAACCGCCTCAGATAACCACTTTGCTTCTCGTCTTTCTTTTTCTTTGGGATGGTTTTCTTAGCTGCTTCCTGTACAATATTATGGACCTCCATCCATAGTTCTTCAGGCACAGTGTTTACTAGATCTAATCTTTTTAATCTATTCATCATCTCCTCTGCATATTCAACAGCCAGATCATTGGAAAAGTCCCTAATGCTGGGGAAAATTGAAGGGGGAAAGAGAAGAGGGCATCAGAGCATAACATGGCTATATGGCATCACTGATGCAATGGACACAAACTTGGACAAACTTTGGGAGATGGTGAGGTACAGGGAAGCCTAGTGTGCTGCAGTCCATGGGGTCGCAAAGAGTTGGAAAAAGCTGGGCAACTGAACAACAAGTTCACTAGTAATACAGCAGGGAAAGGAGAGAGTCGGACTCATAAGAAGGTGCCTTTAGCAGTAGTTCCTCGAAGGCAGCCTCAGCTAATTAAACAGGGTAAACTTTGCTATGGGCAGTGGAAAGTATTCTTGCCTTGTCAGTGGGCTGACAGTTTCAGAGTATTAGAGTGTGAAAAGGAGAATGATTAAAAATATACACTAAAATATGAATTGGAGGTGATCTCTAGGAACTGAGACTTTGAATAATTTTTGTTTTCTTTTTTCCGCTTGCTTATATTTTCTAACATTATAAAAATGAGGAGATATGAATTATATCATCAAAAAAGAAGCATTTAATGTAAGCAACCAAGATGTCCTTCAGCAGATGAATGAATAAATAAACTGCAATATATCCAGACAATTGAATATTATTTGCATTAAAAACAAATGAGCTATCAAGCCATGAAAAGACATGAAGGAAACTTCAGTGCATATTATTAAGTGAAAGAGGCCAAACTGAAAGGCTACGTACTCTATAATTCCAGCCATGTGATTTGTGGAAAGTCAAAGGAACATAGTAAAAACCAGTGCTTGCCAGGGATTGAGGAGGAGAGAGGGGTGAATAAACCGAGGACAGAGGATATTTAGGGCAATGGAACTAAATGATACTCTACATGTCTGGTACTGTAATGATGTATGATCAGGTAATAATGGATTATGTCATTATACATTTGCTTCAGGCAAAGAATGTGCAACACCAAGAGTGAGCCCTAAAGGAAACTATGGAGTTAGGGTGGTTAGGATGTGTTGGGGTAGGTTCATCAGTTGTACGTAGGCACTATTCTGGTGGGCAATGTTGATAACAAGGGAGGCGGTGTGTGGGTGGCGGAGGGGGATATGGGAGCTTTCTGACCTTTCTTTCAATGTTGCTGAGAATCTTAACTACTCTAAAAAAAAAAAAGTTTTTAAATGTGAAAAAACAACTAAAAGAATAAAAATGAAGAAATATATTCTTTTGAGGTAGGAGCTAGGTGGTTCTTGCGGAGAGCAGCTGGAGTTGTCCCCTGTGGACAGGTACTCCAAAATAACAGGAGCAAGACAGGAGCTGAGTCCTGCCCAGGTAAGAGATAAAAGAGCACAGATTCCTCATTCTTGAGGTCAAGGAGACCTTCCGACTACATATGCACAGAAAGGCTCCTTGAAGGTCAAAAGGTGAGGGGACACCACCCACGGTAAATGATGCCAACCTACCCACAGTCCTCATCATTAGAGGACTAAGAGATGCATGCATACCCATGGGAGGACTCTGCTGCTGCTGCTGCTTCTAAGTCACTTCAGTCGTGTCCGACTGCAAGACCCCATAGACGCCAGCCCACCAGGCTCCCCCGTCCCTGGGATTCTCCAGGCAAGAACACTGGAGTGGGTTGCCATCGCCTTCTCCATGGGAGGACCCTGAGACATACCAAATACAGACTCGTGCATCCATGCTAAGTCACTTCAGTCATGTCTGACTCTTTGCAACCCTATGAATGGTATAACCTGCCAGGCTTCTCTGTCCATGGGATTCTCTAGGCAAGAATACCGGAGTGGGTTGCCATGCCCTCCTCCAGGGAATCTTCCAGACCCAGGGATCTAACCCAGTCTCTTTTCTCTCCTGCACTGGTAGGCAGGTTCTTTACCATGAGGACCACCTCCAAAATGGACTCAGAAACAGGCAAAGCAAGATGATTGGCCAAAGGAAACCCAGAAAAAATGCCCCATAAAAGTGACTCAAACCACTGTAAGGGCACCAGTCTCTCTCTGAGCCCTTCTCTGGGTCTATCCACACATACTCTCTTTCCTCCTAATGAACACTTTACTTGTTTCACTACCCATCTCTATATGGAAATTCATTTCTATGGAGTTGTGGGCCAGGGTCTTGTCACTGGTCACTGATCTTGTGGCTAGATACAGTGCTCTCACTGCCTCAATCCAATCTCAAGCTCTGGCCAGGAACTGAAATCCTGCTTCAAGCTGCTGCAGGCTGAGGCCACCTGAGATCACTTTGGACAAATGAGTAAGTATTGTCATGTCCTGCCTCTCAAATCCACTAAACTTAACATAGGCCCAATTGTCATCCTCTGTAATACTAATATTATAAGGAAGAGAGGTCAGGTAAATATAGTTGAAGAGCTAATGATGGTGAACAGGTAAATGCTCAAAGTAGTCAACCACATGCCATTCAATGTTTATTCAGAAAAGTTTAAGATTGTAAAAATACGCATCACTCAAGCCATATTTAAAAGTATTACAAGATGCTCAGAAAACTCACCCTCTAGATGAAACTTCAAAAATTAAGTCATTGACCTGCATTGAGTTGAACACCAAGCAAGGTGCCCCTTCTTCTAAAGTAATGAATATTCTTCAAACAGCAAGGGAACAAGGCTGCTGTTTGATGCTGATGACATTGAAAATTTAGGAGAACGGAAATCCCATCATTTTTCATTTGTATGCAAATTTGTCTGTTCCAGAAATTAACCCCCAGACCCCACGTCAGTTTTCATCTCCAGGAATTTTTTTTTGCCAGCACCACACGGTGTAGGCTTGTCACTATCCTGAGGTCACTAGGCTTCCCCAGCTTAAAAACAACCACCACCCCCAAAGTCACAATGGCGCTTTGTTTACCCTCATTATTGGAGGATAAAGAGCAGTAGCTGGAGAGGCCTGTTGTAAAATGCACATCTCGAATGGTCGGCCCTGCTGCCAGCAGCATTGAAATGCAAACTGCAGATGATTTTGGCCAAATAGCTCTCATTGACCACTGCTCCCCATCTTAGATGAACCCGGAACAATAGACCAATCCTATTACCCTCCTTTTGAGCCAGATCTTCAACTGTTAAAAAGTTCCTTTGTTAATTCCCACCTTAGACAAATGTCACCATCTACATGTGAAGGGGAGAGAGGTGATTGAGGTTTTTAATTGATGTGGATTTAATTATGCTAATTTAGACAGCTGTAAAGCATTTCAGTATAGCTGCATAATAGGGAGAGCAAATACAGGTGCCCTTCACTGTAGGGGCTTAATTTTTAACCTACGTAGCTTTAAAACAGAAAGGGAGTTCAAAAGCGTAGGCAATTTACAATTTATAGAGGGAGGTCCACCCACGCTCTGAAATGTTTAGCAGGCTCTACATGTACCTAAGAGAGACTCGAAAGAAACCCTCAATTTTGATTGAAAACTTCAAATTTGTCTCTAACTATAAGAGGCAATTTTAAATGATGTGTATGGCAAGACTCGATTTGAGATAACACTAAACTAGAAGCTGGGAATTTAAAAAGGACCTTTATTTTCATCTCCGAGAAAGAAATCTCACAATGGAAATGGTGATAAAAGCGAGCAAGGATTTTAAAAATTTTTAAAGGAAGGGCATTTGAATTTTTGAACTTTAATGACAAGGTGAGTTGACCTCACCACGTATCTGACGACGACTTTCATTACCAGGAACCTGACATGACACTCAGTGTCATCAGCAGGAAAACAGTTTTTGTTTGAACTGCTGAATAATCCTGTTTTGATTTCTTGGGGTTTTATCTGGAGTGAATGATGCAGTGGACCCTACTGAAGTTGTATTGAGTCTTAACCAAGTACGACATAGGATCCTGTTTCAAGGATTAGATGCTCGAGAAACACTATGTAGTTAAATTACTGCTCCAAAGGTGGCCTGGTTTTAAAGGGCAATGTTGGACAGGCCGGTATATAATAGTATGAATGAAAAGGAGGAAGAATCAAAGACATTTTATAGCACTTTTTGTGTGCGTGTGGCTTGCTGAGGAAGGGAAGTCTGAAAACACTCCAGCTCTTCTGTTCTCTTTCTCCTCTGGGTGACTCTTCCTTCAAGGCCCAAGTTGCCCCCTAGACACTGAGTCTCTCCTCCTAGGAGGCCTATTGCATTTCTAGAGGACAAAGAGCTTATCGATGAATCATCTTCCTTTCTCC
Source organism: Oryx dammah (assembly GCF_014754425.2). Taxonomy (NCBI): domain Eukaryota; kingdom Metazoa; phylum Chordata; class Mammalia; order Artiodactyla; family Bovidae; genus Oryx; species Oryx dammah. The sequence continues at coordinate 83,118,791 of NW_024070211.1, forward strand.
CGGGCCATTTCCTTCTCAACCTTGTCAGGCTTCTCTTCTGTGCATTTTCCTTTGTCCTACACTAATCAGACATGTAATTAGCTGGCAAAGAAAAGAAGAAAGAAGCAGGGGCATCTGTCCTCTGTTTCACACAGTGGGTGTAGAGTGACCTTTCCAATCCTGCCCCAGTTTTTGGTGAAAACACACAGATTTGGACATGCATTTTGACTCAGGATTTTACTAATTCTTCCGATCTTGGATGAGCTGTTTAATTTCTCTGACTTCTTTGATTTATAAAATGAAATAATCATTCATTGTTCATACATTTGTTGACTCTACATATGAGCTGTGGATGAAATGTTTCTACTGTTCTGTCCAGCACACAATAGGTACATATAGTCCTTGATCTGGTCCTCTCGTCATCACCCACAATGCCTCACGGCTTCTCCATCTCAGCACCCCACCCCTCACTCTGTCTTTCTCTGACCCATAGCTTTTGTTGTTATTATACTTTCACTTATTTACTTATTTAGCTTATTTTTGGCTGTGCTTCTCATTGCGGTGACTTCTCTTGTGGAGTACAGGCACTAGAGCACAGGCTCAGTAGTTGTGGCACACAGGTTTAGTTGCTCCAAGGCATGTGGAATCTTCCTGGACCAGGGATCAAATCCATGTCTCCCGCACTGGCAGGTGGATGTTTTACTGAGCTGCCAGTGAAGCCCAATTCATAACTTCTTTACTCTTGTTCTTTGGGATACCATCATCTTATTTCTCCACTCTTGAAAATTTACTCTCTTTCATTTTGTTTTCATTTCCTTCTCTTCTGCTCATTTATTACTATTTTTTTCTTTTTGCTATTTCTCAGAGATTCTTTACCATCTTCCTCTCATCTCTTTTCTGTTTGGGGTTATAATAGGAGTGGAGAAGAGAGGAAGTTGTTAAAATTAAAATGAGGATCTCGAAGGAATGGAGAAAAATAAATTAACATTTAAGAACCCTAGTGATAAGAATTCCCTGGCAGTTCAGTGGTTAAGACTCCACAATTCCAATACAGGGGATTAGGTTCCAACCTTGGTCAGGGAACTAAGATCCCACATGCTGTGTGGCACTGCCAAAATAATAATAATAAATAAGAAGAAGAACCCTAGTGATAAAGTTCTGATATCATTTGCCTAAAGGAATTCAAAATAGTGTCAGTTCAGTTCAGTTCAGTTCAGTTCAGTCGCTCAGTCGTGTCCGACTCTTTGCGACCCCATGGACGGCAGCACACCAGGCCTCCCTGTCCATCACCAACTCCCGGAGTTCACACAAACTCATGTGCATTGAGTTGGTGATGTCGTCCCCTTCTCCTCCTGCCTTCAATCTTTCCCAATATCAGGGTCTTTTCAAATGAGTCAGTTCCTCACATCAGGTGGCCAAAGTCTAATATCAATCCATATAAATTATTTCTTTCTGTCTCTATGCTATAAGCACTATCTAAAATATGGAAACCAGTCATGTAAAAACAATATAGATAGGCCTGATATGCTGCAGTCCATGGGGTCACAGAGTCACACAATTTAGCAGCTGAACAATGAACAGCAAAAGAAGAGTGTAATTTTTGGAAATTAAACTAAAAAGGTCAAATGTACTAGTTACAAACTTGTGAGCACCACTGAAGAACAGAAGCAGAATATATAATTTCTATTTAATAACAAAAAAAATTAAAAGCAAGGAAAAACCAATTAATCTAAATAAGAATAGGGAAAATAGCAAAATGAAACATGGTAAATAGAAATCATAAAGACAATTAAAGTAAATCCTTCTCCCTCTTTATGCATATATACACATTCTCTTGTTTCTGGTTCTCTGGAGAACCCTGACTAACAGAAGACGGTTGAAGGTTCACAAAGATAGTGACTTTTGGTAAGAAAAGGCATTGCATTCAATATTATGAGAGGCAATAAGAATTGAAACTAACTAGTTGATTTGAGAAATGAGTGGCAAGACTGAAAATATCTTAAATACATAAACATGAGATAGCTTTGAATTGGCACGTTAAATATCAGTCAATTATAAGAAAAATTCTTTTATATCTAAAACTAGAATTTCCAGTGAGATTAAAAAGAATAAGTAGAATGGCTTAGTATAAATTTTGCTAGAGAAAGAGATGAAAAACTTAGTTTTATTCAGCATCTACTAGATATCCAGCAATTTATGTACATAAAATGAGCACTTAATTATCATTTATTTTCACAATATTTAATTATCACAATATAATTCATCGCATCTAATGATCACAATATCCTGCTGGTTAGACCCTGAGTTTTAAGGAGATCAAGTCACTTGCCAATGGCTACTGAGAAAGTAATGGATTATGGGGGCTGGTAAGCCTGAAATCTGCAGGATAGACTGGAGACCCAGAAGACTTGATGCTACATCTTGAGTCAGAAGGCAGTCTGGAGGTAGAATTCCTTATTTCTAGGGGGACCTCAGACATTTCTCTTAAGACTTTCAGCTGACTGGGTGAGGACTACCCACGTTGCTGCTGCTGCTGCTGCTGCTAAGTCGCTTCAGTCCTGTCTGACTCTGTGCGACCCCAGAGATGGTAGCCCACCAGGCTCTGCCACCCCTGGGATTCTCCAGGCGAGAACACTGGAGTGGGTTGCCATTTCCTTCTCCAATGCATGAAAGTGAAACATCAAAGTGAAGTCGCTCAGTCGTGTCTGACTCTTCACAACCTCATGGACGACAGCCCACCAGGCTCCTCCGTCCGTGGGATTTGCCAGGCAAGAGTACTGGAGTGGGGTGCCATTGCCTTCTCCACTACCCATGTTGTGGAGGATAATCTGCTTTACTCAAAGTCTACTGAGTCCAAAAGAGTCACCCCTGAAAAAAATATCTTCACAGGAACATCGGACTTGGTGTTTGACCAAATCTTGGTTCCCCAGCCTAGCCCAGTTGACGTGCACAATTAACCAGCCCATCAGCCCTTTAACTTAAGGCTCCTGTCAGGGCCACGCTCTCTGAGCTAGCCTGAAGATAGAACTCCTCTCCAGGGCATGACCACCTGCCAGCTGGTCAGTCTCAGAGGCATATAGCTCTGAGGAGAAAGGAGGCTGAAGAGTGACTGGCTTGTAAGAGGCAGCAAGAGAAGTACCATCAGGGCCAGAGAATGTCACGAGGATGCAAAACTCCATAATAAAAACACTGGCCATTAAAGAGACAAAAAGATAGCTGGATCTCTAGAGGTATATTTATGATATTTCAGTTCTCAACTGAGTCCTAAATGTGCAGTTGTGATTATGTTTGAAGAATTTTCCAAAATTCTGAGACTTCTGACTGTAAGATTACCATTCTTCCATATTGTCATAGATGGTCTTAATCTATTTGGGAGGCTATAACAAAATACCATTAGATGGGGTAACTTATAAACAAAAGAACTTTATTTCTCACAGTTCTGGAAGCTAGATGTTCAAGATCAGGGTACCACCCTGGCCAGGTTCTGGTAAAGGCTTATTTCCTGGTTTGTAGATAGCCGTCTTCCAGCTGCATCTTTACATGTGGAAGGGGATACGGAGCTCTCTGGGGTCTCTTATATTGAGACTAATTCCATTCATGAGAATTTTAGGACCAAAGGCCCTCCCTCCTTATACCATTACACAAAGCATTAGGATTTCAATGAACTTCCCCAGTGGCGCTAGTGGTAAAGAACCTGCCTGCCAGTGTAGGAGACATAAGAGATGTGGGTTCCATCCCTGGGTCAGGAACATCCCCTGGAAGAGGGCACAGCAATCCACACCAGTGTTCTTACCTGGAGAATCCCATGAACAGAGGAGCTTGGTGGGCTATGGTCCATAGGGTCGCAAAGAGTGGGACATGACTAAAGCGACTTAACAGCAGCATTTCAATATAGGTATTGGTGGAGGTGGGGGATGGGGAGGTGGTAGAGCATAAACAAACATTTAGGTCATAGCCTAGATCGTTATATAGGGCCAGTGACCCAGATTTTCTAGTTGCAGAGCTTGGCTTGCCCGCCTCCTAACCTGGGGCAATTATTTTGACAATTTAAACCCCAGTTTTCATACCTGTTAAATGAAAATAGTAATATCATCTACTTGAAGGTTGTAGTGAAAATTAAATAAGACAATCAATATATCTAAAGCAATAAACATCGTGCTTGGCCAATAGTAAGTGTTTCATGAAAGTTAGCTGTTACCAATTCTATCCATCTCTCCATCAGTACCATGCAGAAAAGTTAACTTCTGGCCACTACAAATGCCTCTTGTTTTTGATGTTTCTATGATAGGTTTTTAAGTTATGTGCTTGTGAGTAAATTTTTATTTTGTTTCATTTGTTTATCCTGTAACCTTTGGGGTGCCCATTAAGAGATAAGAACATGTATGTAATGTCTTTTAAATTCCCCATAAAGTCTGACAATTCTTAGTGACTTGTAGTAACATTAATAAGTGTTTATTGAGAACATACTATGGTCAGGGTATCACTCTAGGTGCTACCGTGGACCGTGCTATTCACTATCGTGGATGAATGCATTTATCATTAAGAAAACTTTTCATAAAGTTTTTATACAAAGTCTCAGTACTGAAGTAAGAGTGTAATAATGTAATTCTGAAAGGCATACAACTGTATGTCTACCTGGGAGGGACACAGACTTAAGGTTCAGTGAGTCATGTTCAGTTTTCAGTGTCTACAGAATGCCCGCTATGTGCATGCAGGACAATCCTTAGCTTCAAAGGTGTTAGAAGATGACTTACCTTAAAGATGTATTCTTTGTTTATTAGCTTTTGTTTGGGGAGGTGATCTATGATTGTGAAGTTTTATTAAATCCTAGCAGCATTCTTGACACTAAACAAACAGTGAGTTGCTAATCACAGCACGGGTCATTTATTTTCTGTTTTGGGTCACTTCTTTTCTCTACTGAAGGAAAGGAACATGACAGCTCTCTGTTAATAACGCCAAACTCAAAAATCCATTTTCTTTCTAAAATCTGAGTATCATGTCCCTTTAACCACACCTCCTTTTTAAACCTGGCATTCATTTCTGTCCATATTTTTCAAGATCCTACTTAGTAACTAAGACATGCCCCCTGAAAGAATCGAGAGGTTAAAGGAAACCTGAGCCACCATCACCACTTCCTATGCTTTCAGAGCTGCTATGTACATTCTCCCTTAACCCTCCTTCCTCACAGAACCCAAAGAGCAAAACAGTACATCGCCCCATGAATATATTATCAGTACCAACTTGACAGCCTCGCTGTTGACGACACTGGTTGTACTTCATTTCCCTCCTGTAATCCAAAACCAGATCCAGCCCCCCTGGGCCCAGACTGGGGCTGTACAGCAGCTGAAGGGCCAACTGCCAATGGGTCTGGAACAGAGTGTTTCCAGCCTCGGCACCTGACTTCCTGGCTGCCTCCATGTCAGGTCTCATTGGTTGATGTGGCAGCTGTGATTCTGACAACAAGCTTGGTGTTGGGTCAAGTTTTTGTTTGGCTGACTTACTCCCATAGAAGCCATTTTCCTTGACTCACCCTTGATTACTGAAAATACTCTTTATTACCTTTTAAAATCATGTGATATCCATAAGCAAAAATTGGGATTAACATTTTTGAAAGCATTACCCATGACCGATTTTTTTTTTTAATGCTGAAATGCAAGAAGTAAAGCTAGAGGCAGCTCAAGCCTGTGTTTAGCACAGTGGTGTATCAAATACCATTTGTAACTTCAGAATAAAATGCACAGCTTTTTTCCTTGATCTTAGGAACCTGGATGCAATGATCACCTATGGAAACAGTTTACAGATGCAAAAGTATGTAGTGTTTATATATTAGAAAGCTTGTGAGACTCCTCCTTTAAAAGACTAAATAATTGTGTTCTAATATAAAGAATGTGAAATAAAAACATGTATAACTTTATTGATAAAACAGGGCTTTCATTCAATAGTTATAAGACGGGATACTTACAAAACTTGCTTATACAAGGGAAAAGGTCTCAATGCTGTAGCTTTCTTTATAATCCGAACATCATCCTCCCCCAAAACAGACTGAAATAATTAATGTTCAAAGTATGAAAATTCTATATGTTATAACTTATTTATGCTTTGTTAACAAAAGGCCAAATTGAATGCCAGCACTTGAGATATTGAAAATAATGCCACATGTCTTGATAAAATAATTTTTTATTTTTATTGATTCTCCTTCTTATATGCTGATATTTTAAAGAACTATATTGTTTTTAGTATACATATTTATAAAATATCTAAATATTAAAGAAATACACAAAGTAGAAAATAAAAGTCTAACCACAGATATTTTAATATGAACTGCTTGATGAATAATCCTTCAAATTTTTCTTGCTATATTCCAATGTATATGGACATAATCTTTACCAAATGATTTTGAATACTTCTTAGACTTTTTTTCATTTCATAATCTCTAAAATTATCTTATTCTTTGAATACACACATAATAGTGGGGAATAAGAATGGTATAGTCAGTCATGTCCAACTCTTTGTGACTTCATGGACTGTCCATGAAATTTTCCAGGCAAGAATACTGGAGTGGGCTGCTGAGCCCTTCTCCAGGAGCTCTTCCTGACCCAGCGATGGAAGCCATGGCTCTCAGGTCTCCGGCATTGGCTGGCAGCTTCTTTACCACTAGTGCCACCTGGGAAGCTCCGTACAATATATATGAATATTAACAGAGTAAGTTCATGGCTTTGCAACCAAATGGCTTGACTGAATCTGGATCCTAGCTTCACTATTAGTAATTCTGTGACTTTGATAAGTTATTTTCTCTGTAATCCACTCTCTAAACTTATAAGGTGTGATGTTAACAATACCTCCTCGAAATGGTTGTCATTCAGGATGAGGAATTACTGCTTAGTGTTGGTAGACATGCAACCATGACAGTACTGCTACCATAGATGTTTGATATCTTATTATTAATTTCATGTTGATGGACATATGGAGTGATTGCAATTTTTCTTTTCATACATCATGCACTAGTGAACATCCTCCTAAGTAGAATGTTGTATTTCTGAAGAGTACATTTTAGAAGTGTAATTTTCTAATCAAAGATGATATACATTTTTAAATGATAGATATTGTTGCATAATCATCCCCTAAAAGTAACTATTTACTCTATGAATACAAGTGAATGAGAAAAAATTGGGGATCATGAGAAATATTTTATTAACACTTTCATCTATGTATCAAAAATGCATAAACTTTTTTATACAAAGAAGTAGGGGATTACTGTAACACAACATAAGTAACACTCGTTTTATATTATCCATAAAAATCAGGAAGCTTTTTATGCATAATTCTCATGATTTTCAGTTCTGCAAGTCTTTGAGTCCCTTTCTCCAGAGAAAGAATTCATAGCAAGCATATTGTCTTCCTATAATCAGTTATTATTTATTAACTGCAGAACATAATATTCCATCAGGCAGCTATTCATAAATATCTACCAATCAGATGTGTAACAAATGCTTACTAAAATTAATAAGTTATGAAACAGAACAATTATATCATATTCTATAGGTGTGGTAGCAGTATTTCTGAAATCCAAATTGAACATGGCCTGACCACTCCACCACATATTCAGAATTTGAGATGGTTCCAGCTACTTTTCTGCAGATACACCAGAACCCAAAGAGGAAAAAAAAAAAAAAAATACTGAAAGCAAATGCCTCTACTGTTCAGTAATACATAGTATACGTGGTGTGAGAGGCTATGCCCTCAAGCAGTGAGCACTGAATAGTTTACAGCTTCTGAAAATACTTACACATTTCTTTCTAGTTCTTCAGCATACAGTTCATTTGAGGCTTTATCAGGGATCATAACATCTGATGCAATGACAGTAATATCTATCTCTATGTATCAAAACAGAGTCCAAAAATTTTTTTTAAATGAAGAAATCTGACATCACATTAACAGAAAGGTAAAGATAAATGTTTATATTGGAGAAGTGGTCTATAGGCAAATGTGTTCTCATATACAGTACCGCAAATACTGTGTTCTTTACAAAGTTGTATTAGCTCTCTATGTTCTGTGTTGTTGACATGGCTTAACACCTCTGCACATGGAACTTTAAAATATAATAATAATAATATTTAAATATTATCACTGAGACTTTTACCTCACCATTTCTCAGAATAGGTTTGAGAAATGTGGCACTGATATTTTTCAACCTCAAGTGAATTTTTTTTCAAAAAATGGGAATTTGGGGACAAATAAATGAATGCAGGTTTGTATTTTAAAAAGAGTTATCCAAGAACAATATTGCTTTATATAGTTTCATATTTAACATGTTTCATACATAATTAATTTTCTACCTTATCTTAATTTTTTTAACCTTATGTTAATTAAAAACTACAATTTGTCTATAAGAATATGAGCCTGATTCTTTGGAAGTAATGTTCAGTTGGTGTTATTGGTATCATAAGAGTTTTAGAGTATATTATAGAATATTCTGGCACTAGACACTAAATTGAAATTTTAAAGAAAATGTTGGAAATATCTGTAAGGGGGAAAAAAGTAGCCTTTTAAATCTAATTTGTTATGCACCACAGTAGGGTAATGGATGCAATGAAAGTTCTTTTATTGAGTTCCCATGTCCAAAAGATATTTAGGTAGCAAAGGATGTTAAGTAGACCCCCTGCAATCCACCTTTAACCGCAGATAGCAGGAAATAAGGTATATAGGTCTGTGTCCTCCTGGTTTTTATTTCCTTGGGAGAACAGCTCATGCAAAGGACACCTTAGGCTGCTTAGCCGATCACAAAGGGTGCACTAGACACCCTCCCTGGCTGCTTGAATAGCCTGATCAGAAGGGTGGCCGAAACCATACCGGGAGTTCAATCCTTCAGGTGGGTCTTTTCAAATTCCAATAGAGAGAAGTTCCTGGAGAATTGGTAAGGATTTCACTAGTCCCCAGCAGGTTTGAGATCAAAAGCTTTGGTTAAATAAAAGCCTGCTGGGAAATCTTAAAACCTCTTTGTGATGTAACTTTAAAAAGTTAATACAAAGAACCCTTAGACTGAAGCCATAACAGCATGAACAAAGAGTATATCAAAACTGATTCCATTAAGGGAAAGCGGACATACAAATTCATTTAATTTAAAGAGCAATCCAGTTATATTACTGTGTGAGAGAACAGAACTTAGACCATACCATCGAGCCCATTTAGAAGATGTGCTCATTTCTTGTTACATATGCCAGACTTCATTCTTGGTCATTCAGATATGCTTTCTAAACAACTTATACATTCATTTTCTGAAAGGAGAAAGAGTGATGCGCATTTAAACTCATTCCTCAAGAAGATACTTTTAAAACAAATTAAAATTAAACTTGATGGGGACCCATCCGTCAGTTGGTTATCTCTTTTTCATGGTGTCAAACTGCTAATTGCCCATCCTCCTTAAAATAATAAACCTTCAATTGATATTGATTAGTAGATCATTAATGAATGCATTAATTAAAAGGTAATTTTATAATTAACACCAATTCATTTTTTGGCAAGTCACACAGTTTTATTAACTGAAGTCATCAGTTAATATTTTCATGGAAATACTTTACTCCATCAACAACCCCAAAAAAACCTTTATTTGATTTTAATGTCTGAATTTTGCACTTTGTTTTAAATCTTTCAAGACATTTTCATGTACTCAGTGTCTCACATTTTCACATTAGTCATGAGAGATGAGGTTAACAGGTTAAGCATTGTTTTTCTTTTTCTTTTTAATAAATAGGGATACTGAAGTACACTTATAGGACAAATGGCATGCTCTCCACTGCACAGCTATTTAGAGACGGCTCAGACTAGGACCCATAGCTCCCAATTTCAAGGCTACAAAGTTTTCAATTGAGCAATGTCTCACAGACTTTGGAATGCAATTGCAGCTTATATTAAAAGATAAAATGAGGCATATGAAAAATTTTAAGAGTCTACTTGAGCAAAAACCAATTTGAATTAAGTAGCATTCAATTTTGCAAATAGAAAGTATCTCTGAGGAGCTGTACAAAATGAAAGACTTTTGTAGACAGAAGGGAGCAGGAATAAGGGTGTTATACTAAGCTAAAAAGTGGGTTGGTTATTTTAAGATTATTTTCCTTTAGGGGATAGCAGGGATCTACCCGGAGAAGGCGATGGCACCCCACTCCAGTACTCTTGCCTAGAAAATCGCATGGACAGAGGAGCCTGGTAGGCTGCAGTCTATGGGGTTGCGAAGAGTCGGACACGACTGAGCGACTTCCCTTTCACTTTTCACTTTCATGCATTGGAGAAGGAAATGGCAACCCACTCCAGTGTTCTTGCCTGGAGAATCCCAGGGATGGGGTAGCCTGGTGGGCTGCCATCTATGGGGTCACACAGAGTCGGACACGACTGAAGTGACTTAGCAGCAGCAGCAGCAGCAGCAGGGATCTACCAGGGTTTCCCATAGTGGCAAAGAACCTGCCTGCCAAACAGGAGACCCAGGTTTGACCCCTGGGTTGGAAAGATCCCCTGGAGGAGGGCATGACAACCCACTTCAATATTCTTGCCTGGAAAAACACATGGACAGAGGAGCCTGGTGGGCTACAATCCCATTGGGTCGCAAAGAGTCAGACATGACTGAAGCAACTTAGCATGCAGCACACAGGGATCTAGCAGGCAGATTATATAACTAATAATCTGGAGATTATCAGTTATTCATCAAATCTCTTATGATTATATAGTGGAAGTGAGAAATAGATTTAAGGGACTAGATCTGATAGAGTGCCTGATGAACTATGGAATGAGGTTCGTGACATTGTACAGGAAACAGGGATCAAGACCATCTCCATGGAAAAGAAATGCAAAAAAGCAAAATGGCTGTCTGGGGAGGCCTTACAAATAGCTGTGAAAAGAAGAGAGGCGAAAAGCAAAGGAGAAAAGGAAAAATATAAGCATCTGAATGCAGAGTTCCAAAGAATAGCAAGAAGAGATAAGAAAGCCTTCCTCAGCGATCAATGCAAAGAAATGGAGGAAAACAACAGAATGGGAAAGACTAGAGATCTCTTCAAGAAAATTAGAGATACCAAGGGAACATTTCATGCAAAGATGGGCTCGATAAAGGACAGAAATGGTCTGGACCTAACAGAAGCAGAAGATATTAAGAAGAGGTGGCAAGAATACACGGAAGAACTGTACAAAAAAGATCTTCATGACCCAGATAATCATGATGATGTGATCACTAATCTAGAGCCAGACATCTTGGAAAGTGAAGTCAAGTGGGCCTTAGAAAGCATCACTATGAACAAAGCTAGTGGAGGTAATGGAATTCCAGTGGAGCTGTTTCAAATCCTGAAAGATGACGCTGTGAAAGTGCTGCACTCAATATGCCAGCAAATTTGGAACACTCAGCAGTGGCCACAGGACTGGAAAAGGTCAGTTTTCATTCCAATCCCAAAGAAAGGCAATGCCAAAGAATGCTCAAACTACCACACAATTGCAGTCATCTCACATGCTAGTAAAGTAATGCTCAAAATTCTCCAAGCCAGGCTTCAGCAATACATGAACCGTGAACTCCCTGATGTTTAAGCTGGTTTTAGAAAAGGCAGAGGAACCAGAGATCAAATTGCCAACATCCACTGGATCATGGAAAAAGCAAGAGAGTTCCAGAGAAACATCTATTTCTGCTTTATTGACTATGCCAAAGCCTTTGACTGTATGGATCACAATAAACTGTGGAAAATTCTGAAAGAGATGGGAATACCAGACCACCTGACCTGCCTCTTGAGAAATCTGTATGCAGGTCAGGAAGCAACAGTTAGAAGTGGACATGGAACAACAGACTGGTTCCAAATAGGAAAAGGAGTACGTCAAGGCTGTGTATTGTCACCCTGCTTATTTAACTTATATGCAGAGTACATCATGAGAAACGCTGGACTGGAAGAAACACAAGCTGGAATCAAGATTGCCAGGAGAAATATCAATAACCTCATATATGCAGATGACACCACCTTTATGGCAGAAAGTGAAGAGGAACTAAAAAGCCTCTTGATGAAAGTGAAAGAGGAGAGTGAAAAAGTTGGCTTAAAGCTCAACATTCAGAAAACGAAGATCACGGCATCTGGTCCCATCAATTCATGGGAAGTAGATGGGGAAACAGTGGAAACAGTGTAAGACTTTATTTTGGGGGGCTCCAAAATCACTGCAGAATGTGATTGCAGCCATGAAATTAAAAGACGCTTACTCCTTGGAAGAAAAGCTATGACCGACCTAGATATATTCAAAAGCAGAGACATTACTTTGCCAACTAAGGTCCATCTAGTCAAGCCTATGGTTTTTCCTGTGGTCATGTATGGATGTGAGACTTAGATTATGAAGAAGGCTGAGTGCCGAGGAATTGATGCTTTTGAACTGTGGTGTTGGAGAAGACTCTTGAGAGTCCCTTGGGCTGCAAGGAGATCCAGTCCATTCTGAAGGAGATCAACCCTGGGATTTCTTTGGAAGGAATGATGCTAAAGCTGAAGCTCCAGTACTTTGGCCACCTCATGTGGAGAGTTGACTCATTGGAAAAGACTGTGATGCTGGGAGGGATTGGGGGCAGGAGGAGAAGGGGACGACAGAGGATGAGATGGCTGAATGACATCCCGGACTTGATGGGCGTGAGTCTGAGTGAACTCCAGGAGATGGTGATGGACAGGGAGGCCTGGCGTACTGTGATTCATGGGGTCGCAAAAAGTTGGACATGACTGAGTGACTGAACTGAACTGAATATGGAGATTCCTGATGGAGTGGTCTAAGATTCCATTTCTAGGAAAGCTAAAACTGTAGTTAAGTCTCAGTTTGGTGATATAGTGTTTATCATAAGCGATCACATTTGGAGCATGTTGTCTTATTTTTAACACTTAATTCATACACAGTGGGATTCATCCCAAAGAACTCTTTTCAAGTGTGGTCACTATGGACCATGAATATCCCCAGATTCTCATATTGATAGATGGAGAAACTGTTCCTTTTACCATATTCAGTTTTTCTCTTCTTCACTCCTCTCTTTTATTTCTCTTCCTCAGCTGTTCTTCTGTGTGTCATCTGATTAGTGATTGGAAAATGAAGAAAGGAAAGTGGCAGATTAAGCCAATCTCTGTGGGGAAAGTACTCTTTCAACGAACCGTCCCCGTGATTTTTACCCCTGCCGGCCTCAACTTTCTTTAGTCTCTTAAAAAATATGAACAAAGCTCTCAACTGACTAGCTCTATTGAAAGCAAACAGACAGTCTTTGAGAGTTCTGTATTTTTACAGTCTCCTCTGAAACAGCTGAGCCAGCAGCCCCATCCATCCCAGATGTGTGATCATATGTTGGTCTGCTCTCAGCTAATGATTTCCTATTTGTGTCTATCCTGACAGAATGTTCACTCAGGTAGGTGTTCTACTGAACAATTAGCCCTTTGTGATAAACAAAACAAAACAAAACAAACAAAACAAAACTTCAAGGGAAGACGTGTTTACTAAATCTTTGATTCCCTAATATGTTTATCTAAGTGTATTTACATATACATTCTATATGGATTGTATATGTGTTCAAACAAATATAGTTCACCTATGCGGTTTTATTAGAATATAAACATTCTGCTCAAACACTAGCTCCATTTTCAGGCAGAACTATTTGAACTAGCTTATCTTGATACCTTGGATACTTTCAAAGGCAGCCTAAGACCTTGCTATGCCTAAAGTTATTGCTTACTTGTGGAGTGCTTTGAATTTTTAAATCCATTCCAATGTGTTACTGCCTATTCTCATATTGGAACCCCAGTCTTGAATTCCAAAAATTCAAAACTCACTCCTCTAGGAAATAAATAATTTGAACATTAAATGTATTCTATGAGCACCTGATAGATGCTGGACTCCAAGATTCTGGACTCCAAATAAGTTATTTTAAAAGTGTATGTTATAGAATCAGTCTCAAGACATTTACACTTTTGTAGTGGAAAAAGTACCTGCAGAGATAATTCATGAACTGTTCAATAATTTTAAGTGGATGCTCCCTCCTCTGTGACCCCACCTAATCTTAAATGTGCCATGCTGTGCCTAGTCTATTCAGTCATGTCTGACTCTCTGTGACCCCATGGACTGTACCCCACCAGGCTCCTCTGTCCATGCGGATTCTTCAGGCAAGAATTGGAGTAGGTTGCCATACCCTCCTCCAGGGGATCTTCCCAACCCAGGGATAGAACCCAGGTCTTCTGCATTGCAGAAAGATTCTTTATCATCTGAGCTACCAGGGAAGCCCATGAATACTGGAGTGGGTAGCCTCGCCCTTCTCCAGGGGAATTTTCCCAACCCAGGAATCAAACCAGGATCTCCTGCACTGACGGTGGATTCTTTATCAGCTGAGCTGCTAGGGGAGCCCCATGTCTTAAACACACCTACTGTAACATAACATTTATGCACCTTATTTCAGGGCTGCCCCAAGGCTGAGTTGTGGACAAGTACTGGTCCATGGCCTGTTAGGAACCTAGTCACACAGGTGAGTGGCAGGTGAGCGTCACTCCCTGTTGCTCTCATTACCTCCAGAAACATCCCCACCTCCGTCGTCTATGGAAAAATTGTCTTCCAAGGAACCTGTCCCTTGTGCCAAAAAGGTTGGGAATTGCTGTTTTACTTCACGTGGAGTTTCATGTGTCTTTTTCCTCAGAGTCAGAGACTCTTATTTGTTATTGCTTCTTCACAGTGACTAACACAGAACACATGATAGGTGCTTAATAAATGTTAGCTGAGCTAATCAAAACTAGTTGAGCACCTGGAGAACAAGAACAGATGATTATGTGCGGATTTTTTCAGTGTCCAAAACAGGAAAAGCAAAAATTAATATCTAGAATTCTTTTCAAAGGGAAAATAGCTATCTATCTTTTCTGACTGCTAAATTATACATCTCACTGGAAAAATTTAAATATCTCAAGATAATGCCTCTATAGAGAAAATCAGTTTTTATGATTTGGGGTATATATATATATATATATATATATCAGCTGTTAATCCATGTGCTTACAAGGTTAACTTAAAAAATTGGAGTCATAGTATGTACATTTTGTCCAATGACTAACTAAAAATTTAACGTTATATTTCTGATTCCTTTCCATGATACATGTGTTTCCCTTTAACTGGCTATAGTAGCCTCTATTTTGTATATTTCATCATGTATTTAATTCTATTGACAGATATTTAGGTTATATTCAATTTTTATTCTTATAAACAGTGCTTCAATAAATATCTTTTAACATCTTTGCAAATTCAGATTTATTTTCTTGGCACAAATTCTTAGACATGAAATGGACTTAAAATATTAAACTATGTTGTTAAATTATTCTAGAAAAAAGGATGTGCCAATTTACACTCCCACCAACTGTGTGTAAGCCATTTTCTCTATAACCTTGCTTGGATATAATTCATTTTAAAAATCTTTGTTAATCTAATAAGGAAAGAAGTTTCATTGGTTATTGTTGTTATTGTTTTTCCATTGTTGCTTTAAATCCTAGACTACTTAGGGACCTTTTAAATAAATCAGTTCTTGATAAATCACACATGGCCCACCCATGAAACATGTTCAGTACCAAATTAACTCTCCTCTTCTACTCAGTTGCGTTTTCTTCTCTCTGCACTAGCTCTAAATATGAATCAAAGAAACAAGAAGATCTTAATATTAGGTTAAACATACCTGCTGCTGCTGCTGCTAAGCCGCTTCAGTCGTGTCCGACTCTGTGCGACCCCAGAGATGGCAGCCCACCAGTCTCCCCCGTCCCTGGGATTCTGCAGGCAAGAACACTGGAGTGGGTTGCCATTTCCTTCTCCAATGCATGAAAGTGAAAAGTGAAAGTGAAGTTGCTCAGTCATGTCCACTTTTAGTGACCCCACGGACTGCAGCCTACCAGGCTCCTCCGTCCATGAGATTTTCTAGGCAAGAGTACTGGAGTGGGGTGCCATTACCTAGGAGAGCTCAAATATATATATATATTTTTTTCATGAATAAAATATAAAACTAAAATGTGTTTGGTTATTGACTAAATTGTTTTATCATAGTTCCCCTCTATTAATGTGGATAACTGAGTAAATGATAAAATAATTTACAAATTATATAACCCTGTTGGATTTGTAGGAACAAGCCTACAAATCACATCTAATCACAAGCCTACAAATCACACACAAACCTACCTCTAAGTTTTTTGAGGGCTCTACTGGGATTGTTAACAATTTGACCACAAAGTCTAGAACTCAAGAAGCTGCTGACATGATGTGGCAGTGTGAAAAAGTCTGTGAAACAAGAGAGAGGTGTCTAAGAATATAGCACTCACGACATGAATAAAAACCATTTTCTATTTCTATAATCCCAGTAAGTGTAAATGCCAAACCTTGCCTTGGAAAAAGAAATAGCACCTTTATACTTCAAAGCTTTACAATCTTATTCCAAGGAGTAAACACTGGTCAATATTTCTTGCTCATGAATAATGGTAAGGTCTTTGTGAGAAGGTCTTACAGATTTCACAAATTTCTTTGTGGACTGGATCAGCTCTTCCTTATAGCCTTGCAGTGAGGATGAAATCTATATTTTGAAGACTGGTGTGAAGAGCTCTAGCCCCACTGCACTCTACAACTTACCACAAAAAGGAGCTGCAGTGAGCTGTCAAGCATGTTCACCGAGAGACAGTAGTTACATTAGTTGTCTATTGCTATACAGCAAACCCAAACTTTAGTGACTTAAAGTGTTAGTTGCTTAGTCATGTCTGACTCTTTGTAACCCCAGGGACTGTAGCCTGCCAGGCTCCTCTGTCTGTGGGATTCTCCAGGCAAGAATACTGGAGTGGGTAGCCATTCCTTTCTCCAGGGGGTCTTCCTGACCCAGGGATGGAACCTGGGTCTCCTGCACTGCAGGCAGATTCTTTATCATCTGAGCCATCTGGGAATGCCAGTGACTTAAACCACACACATTTACTATCTTGCAGTTTCTGTGGGTTTAGATTCTAAGGAGAGCCTAGCAGGGTCCCCGGCTTCAGGGTCTCTCAGGAGGCTATGATCTAGACGTCAGCTGGTGCCACAGTCACGTTAGAGGAGACAGATTTGCTTTAACACTCACTTTAGCAGTCGCCTGGATTCAGTTCTTCATGGGCTATTGGAATGGTCTCAGCTTCTAGCCGGCCATTGGTCACAGGCTGCTCTTGGTCAGATATGGCTTTCCAACATGGACACTTGGTTCCTCAAAGTCAGCAAGAGAGAGACACTGCTAGCAAACCAGAAGTCATGGTCTTCTATAACCTAATAACTTTGTTCATATTCTATTCTTTAAAAGCAAGTCACTAGGTTCAAGGCAGGGGAAGGGGTGAATTGTACAAGTTAGTGAATACTGGGAGGGCTTCCTGGATATCACTAGTGGTAAAGAACCTGCCTGCCAATGCAACAGATGTAAGAGATGTGGGTTCGATCTCTGGGTCAGGAAGATCCCCTGGAGGAGGGCATGGCAACTCACTCCAATATTCTTGCCAGGAGAATCCCATAGACAGAGGAGCCTGGCGGGCTGCAGTCCTTGGGGTCGCAAAGATTTGGACATGACTGAATTAGCACAGGGAGTCAGGGATCATTGGAAGTTACCTTAGAAGGGTCTACCACAGGGGGTGCTTGCTCAGTTAATAACAAGTATAAAGGACACTGGGGAAAAGTGGAAAGGAGAGTGTCAGCAGACAAGGTGGGAGAGGAATTTCTTGGGAAAAGGCTCACAATAAGTGATACATACACTGTCAACAAGTAAAGTTGAATCTGGGGGTCTCTAGCCCCCTTGGGAAAATGTGCTAAGTCTCAGATCAAATCAGTATGTACCATGTCAAACCACTAACTTCTCATATTATGTATTATTGGGGAAAATAAAAATAGTTAAAACAGGTGACAATGGCAAAATAATGGGTAACAGAGAAACACAACCTCAGTCAAGAGGGAAAATATTCCATAACTAATATAAAAAAGGACTGTAATTCTTATTCTCTCAAAATGTGTATCTAACAATTAACATTGAGAAAGTGAAATTAATGACATTCAAAATACTCTGTATTAATCTGTATTTATTCTATCTAAACATGCACCCATGCCATTTATTTGTCATTTGTTGAGCTTAAATTTTGAGTTTGTCTTGTCAAGACTGCAGACTTCGTAATTATTTAATGTTTGCCTTTATTTTGCACCTGCCACTCACTTTGATAGGATAGTTGGTTCAAGGTAAGGGTATATTGGAGTTTATAAAACAAAATAGAGAAAATACAGCTTACTGACTTATGTGGGGAAGGAGGTTTATAATCATAACTAGGATTTTTATTACAATGGCTGTTCTAGTAAGTTGAGTTAATCAGCTGAGTGTTTGCAAGGATGGGTTATGTACATGTTTCTATAATAACAAAAATGAACAGAGATTTAGCAGATAAATTGTCTTAACAGGTTTTGCTTGGTTTTAGTGCAAAAACTTACTAATTAGTGCAAGTGTTGCAATCATTTTTATGACATTCCCTGAAGATGGCACTTTAAGGGTTATGCCATATGCTGATTGACAGCAGCCATAATTCCATACAATGAGACTGTATCATATTGTTTGAAGTGAGGTGATATTCATCTCTTGAAACTGATCAAACATATCATTGCATCAAACAGTATTACAATATAATCACACTGTACGTGGAGACTGCCAAGGCTGATCCTCATGTTGTACTCTTTTCCCTTGGACTTCTCTCATAGCACTTGTGACACACCACTGCGTCCACATTTTCTTTTAAGGACTCATAATCCACCAAAGAGAGAAATCTGCATAAAATCGTGGTTTGGTTATGCTGTGTGAGTGTTCATTTGTCGACTGCTTTCGAATTATAAATTTCCTTCCACAAAGATCTCCCTAAGTATACAAATAAAAACCTGGTAAGACCAAGATAAAAAGAAAAGATTCCAAACAGGGCAGAAAATAATTCAAATGCCTTTTATTTGTCTTCCATAAACAAGCAAACATGGAAGACATGTCTTTCATAAAAAATACTTTTTAGTGTCAGAAACTTCCAAGGGTTTTTTTTCCTAATGTACTGTTTTGCAAAGTCACTTACTTTATGTACTGACTTTGGAGCTATTGCAGCTGCAGATGAAAATTATATTAGAACCTATTCTTCTACTAGTTGTAGTTGCTGCTGATCTTGGAAAAGCAATGCTAGGATGGGCAGAAATAAATGAGGGTGATTTGTCCTCTTAGTGGCATTTTTTAGTGGTATGAAATTCTATAACACAGTGGCTTTTAGACTACTAACAGCTGTGATGTAATTTAGAAACTGCCCTTTAATTATCCGTCCATCTATCTCTCCATCCATCCATTCAGTAACTTGTAAAAAAGCCATGGGGATTATGTTCAGAACAGTTTACAAACAGGATGCTAGGATTGGAGCCATCACCTATTCACACTGACATTCACTAAGAGATGTGTTACCACTTCTGGTCCTCCAGTGTTGATCTATGTGAATCTCTAAGATGTCACCATCCTTCCTGGACCTTATTAATTTGTCTGAGCCAGCCCTAGCCCTAACCTGTTAGGTTTAATGTCCTTAGCCTTCTGGGCCTGTAGAAACTGGTGGCTCTTTCAGAGATGCATTGGCACGGCAGGAACACAGAGGCACTCTCTGCTTACCTGAGCACTCACACTGCGACCGCTCTCCAGCTGCTTCTGCATTGCGGTGGGCACAGGTGAGGCTAGAGGTTTCCAGAATTCCCCCAAGATAGACCAGAGAGCTCTCTGTTCCCAGATTCTGCTGATCATGGGCATTTCTTCCAGATCAGGCGCAGGAAGAGCAGGGCAAAGACCCTTCTCAGAGACACCACCAGTCTTTAAGCTCCGTGCTTCCCTTCTGACCATTTTCTCCCTTACTTTTCTTTAACTATAGAAACTTCATTTAACATACAGTGAAAAACACTGACTTTCCATCTCTTTTTCCCAAATATTTGGTTTGTGATATTAATATCATGCTTTCAGATCTTTAGGGCATGTCTGATACGCAAATGCCCAGAATTTTGAAATTCAAAATCTGAGAACTGTCTTTCCCCCTCTCTTAATAGCATCCATTGCCTCAGCAAGTAAGGGAAAAAGTCTTAGCAGCTGTTCAGTGGTGAAGAGTGGACACCTTTCCCTCTTTTCTTTCCCTCTTTTCTCTCTTGATTTTTTGTCTCCTACTTCGTTAATTTTGTTGTTTGACCTTCCCCTCTCCCCTATTTTCTTAAGAGTTTAGTTGGCTGGGTTTTTTTTTGTTTGTTTGTTTCCCCTAGCTTGTTGAATAGAATAGTTAGTACTGAGTTACATTACACATGGTTTTTTGGTTTGTATTTTTTTGCTATTAGATGCTTTAGATTTTGAAACAATCAAAAATTCTTTTTTTCCCCCTCTAGCAAAAAAGATAGACCTACAGTACAAATATGGACTTTCCATGTGGTGATAGTGGTAAAGAACACACCTGAAAATGCAGGAGACATGAGACCCAGGTTCCATCTCTGGGTTGGGAAGACCCCTGGAGGAAGGAATGGCACCCCACTCCAGTATTCTTGCCTGGAGAATCCCATGGACAGAGGAGCCGTGCAGGCTACAGTTAGGTCTCAAAGAGTCAGACACAACTGAAACGACTTAGCATGCACAATACAAATAGCTTGTTTTTTTCTTGAATACTTATAGACTGCTGACCAGATGGTGCATTAGCTCCAAACACTTAAATGTGTGTTTTCTACAAATAAGAGTGTCCTCCTACTGACCACAACACAACTAACAAAACCAGGGAAGGAATTTTGATACACTCCTGCCCGTTGGTCCACAGACCACATTCCAGTTTCAACTGATGCAAGCATAATTTTTGTAACCAAAGGATCCACTTCAGAAGCACACCCCATATTACTTATCATGTCTCTTTAGTCTCCTACTCTGGAATATTCTTCAGTTTATGCTTGCCTTTCAGTCCCAGTATTGATATTTTAAAGAAGAGTTCAATTACTTTGCAGAATCAGCCCCAGGTGAAGTTTGCCTGAAGTCTCCTCATGATTTGATTCAGATCGCAGTATCACAGACCCGATGCAGTGTTCCTCTCAAAGCATCCAGCCAGGCCATGCACGGTTTCAATAGCTGATGTTCATGGCCCGCACTTGCTAAAAGTGATGTCCTCCAGGCTTTGCCACCATATACTTTCCCCCTTTTGTGGGGAGGTATTTTGAAAACATACCGAATCCTGTTCTTCATCAAATTTAAATCCTTTTATTCATTCATTTATGTTGGTATGCTCTCTTGGTCTTTTATTTTACTTAATATTGTAAACTCTACAAGTTATTATCACATTACTATTAGTATTTTTTAAAGTTTTTATTTTTTGATGTGGACCATTTTAAAAGTCTTTATTGAATTTTTTACAATGTTGTTTCTGTTTTATGTTTTGTTTATTTGGCCATGAGGCACGTGGGATCTTAGTTCCCCAACCAGGGACTGAACTTGCACCCCTGCGAAGTCTTAGCCACTGGACTGCCAGGGAAGTCCCCACTATCAGTATTAATACTCCAATTATGTCCAATGTGGCTAGTAGGAGCCGATTTAAACTGACATTTAGGCTCTTTTGACATGTCCCCCATCATTTTTTTAAAACATATTTTTGGTTTATGGTAGAAGTTTCAGGTCTTTGGTTTATTGTAGAAGTTCCAGATTTTTCTTGTAATTTTTCCCCCTCAGTCCCAGAATCAGCCATTTCTCTAAAAATTCTTTTTCTTTTTTTACTGGGAAATAGTATTTGGAAGTCAAGACTCGAGTGCTATGTATGTTCATTGTTATTGAAGTATTGGTGCTTCCTGGCTCTATCAGAAGATATATCTTCTGCATTCTTATGCATTTACCATGTATTTACCTTGATGTTTATTTCTACCTATAGAAATTGAAAACTGTCTCTCTATAAACTATACATATGTGGAAAACCATGAGCTAATCTTACACTTCCAGTCTCATGTTGATTCTAGTTTTCTCCCTTTTCCATATATGTAATCTTACTCCTTGGAAGGAAAGTTATGACCAACCTAGATAGCATATTCAAAAGCAGAGACATTACTTTGCCAACAAAGGTCTGTCTAGTCAAGGCTATGGTTTTTCCGGTGGTCATGTATGGATGTGAGAGTTGGACTGTGAAGAAGGCTGAGTGCCGAAGAATTGATGCTTTTGAACTGTGGTGTTGGAGAAGACTCCTGGGAGTCCCTTGGACTGCAAGGAGATCCAACCAGTCCATTCTGAAGGAGATCAACCCTGGGATTTCTTTGGAGGGAATGATGCTAAAGCTGAAACTCCAGTACTTTGGATACCTCATGCGAAGAGTTGACTCACTTGAAAAGACTCTGATGCTGGGAGGGATTGGGGGCAGGAGGGGAAGGGGATGACAGAGGATGAGATGGCTGGATGGCATCACCGACTCGATGGACGTGAGTTTGAGTGAACGCCGGGAGTTGATGATGGACAGGGAGGCCTGGCGTGCTGCGATTCATGGGGTCACAAAGAGTCAGACATGACTGAGCGAGTGAACTGAACTGAACTGAATCTTCTCTAATAATGAGAATACAAGTTTCCATACTTCCTCAGATGTTGACTTATGTAATCAACCTCACTTTATGCAACCCATCTCCCATCCTTACTACGACTCCCTCCCACACACAGATGTCTCTTCTCCCTGCTTGGGCTCTGACTCCCTGTGTGGATACCTTCTCACCCTGTTCAGGCTGATTCTTCAGGCTATTTTGCCTGCCACCCTTGACTGGCTATTCTCTTCATCTTGTTTAGACCCTTATATCCTCTTATCTTGCTCTGTCTCACCTAGTGGCTTCATTGTTGTTTGTTGCGGCTTTAGAAATAAATTATTCAGGAAGAGGAAGGAGAAGCAGTCAAGTTTTTCCATGAAATGTTTTCATTATCCTCTTTAATCGAGAGTTGTTAGCAGAAAAATAAGAAGAATCCAAGGGCCAAAGGAAAAAAGGAACTAAGAACCCAAGTGTTGACTGCAAGAGCTAGCATGGCAGTGTAGGAGCTGGGGTGGACTAGGGTGGTGGTTATGACTCAGAAACATAGCAGCTTTCATTTCCATACCCAGAAAGGCGCAGGAAACAAGGACTTGGAAATTCTGTAGGGAGGAGGGGATAAATCCAAGATCATTTAAGGGCTTCCCCTTCCGTAAAATGAGAGAGAAGAAAGAATCTGCACACTAGCAAGAGAGGCCACAAGGCAGCAAGGGTGTTGGGGGGTAGATAGTAAGCCTTTTGAGAGAAATTGTAATCACAGACATGCACCTCATATGAGCGTCATGTCAACCACATGGCCTGAACACTCCATACTGGGATTCAGTGTATTCCAAGCAGAAGCCAACAGTAAAAATTTGGTGTGATAAAACCTTATCACAGGCCACACTTGATGCCTCCAGATGAAGCCTATCAAAAATGGGCTCACCATTCAAAATTATAGCACATATAAGGCAACAATCTACCTTGAGAGACATAGGAAAGAGTAAATACAGGAGAATTAAACTCCAAGGAATTTGAGGTAATAGAACTGTAAGACAAAGACTGTAAAAACATAAATTTTAAATGTTTAAAACATTCCAAAAGATGAATAAAGCATTAAAATACACGTCTGTGTCCTAATCTCCTCTTCCTAAGGACATTAGTGATTTTGACCTGGGACTCTACCTAATGACTTCATTCTAACTTAATTACACTTTAACATCTTAGCTCCATATCAGTCACATTCTCAGTTACTAGATTTTGGGACATCAATATAAGAATTTTGAGGGAGACACAATTCAGCCCATAGCACTGTGATAAACTGAACCTCACTAACCTCTTTTCTCTTGGCACTTTCCTGTTTCCTCTCTGCTTTCCAGATACTTCTCTGTACTCAGTGACCTATTTCTTTCCTCAGGGACTTTGCAAAAGACTGTTACCTTCACTTAGAATACTCCCATCCCCATGTCCCCCAACTTGGTGTAGCCAAAAGCTAGGTTTCAGCTTTAACGTCATTTCCTCAGAGAAACACTTTCTGACTCTAAGATTAGATTAGTTCTCTGTGTTTTGTGTTTTCCACATTTTTGTACCACTTCATAATTCTAATTAAATGATTAACTGTATAATTACTGAATTTCCTTGATCCTACAATGTGAAGCATTCTAAAATGCATCAATTTTGAAACATTTGTAGAGAGAGGAAAGAAATACTATTCTATTAGCCAGCTATTGCTACAATAATGCTTCACGAAAAACCACTCCAAAATTCAGTGATTTAAAACAATAAGCATTTATTTTCTCCCTCATGGGTCTGTGAGCTATTGTGATTCACTTTTAAAAACTCAATTTCAGGACTCAGCTCTGGACTCAAACTGCAGGCTCGGTTGAATTCAGGTCTACTTCATGTATGTCCATATGCTCCCCTATTGTGTTCTGACAGTGAATGACAGACAGTCAAGCAAAGGGAACACGCAGCACCTGCTAAAACCTCAGCCTGGAGAGGCACACTGTCACCTCCACCCAACTCTGTTGGTCAGAGCAAGTCACGTGGCCAAGCCCAACACCAGCGGGTTGGGGACAGTACTCTGCCTCCTCTAGTGGGAGACGATGCCAAGTCAATGAAAAAGGACATGTATATATATAACTGTATAACCCCCAAACAGGGAGGATTGGGAACAATAACCCAATGTACCATATGTACCATGAACAGTATGTACACAAATTTTATTATGTTTATCTACAAAAGATTATTCAAACATATTTATTAATACCCCAAAAACCTCTACTTTCTTCTGTATTGAGTAAAGCTTCATAGTCAGAGCCCAAAGTATCTTCTGAATTATTTTTGGTTGCCAACCATTACATCCCTCATTCTAGCCACCAGTCCTTTATATAACCAGGGCTCAGGACTTTGACCTCTTTAACTCTAGTGTAAGTTTTAGGCATACAAAAGAAAGACCAGGGTTCTATTTGCACTTCCAATTTGGTTAAACTCAGAATGTACCTCCCAAACATTTCTATCATTGGAAATTCAAACCTTTTCATAACAATCCACAGGAAGTTTTGTTTTGTTTGGGTTTTTTTTTCCTTGCTGCTTATTTATTTAAAAAATTTTATTGAGGTAGCACTGGTTTATAAGTTTCATGTATGCTACCTTGTATTTTTACTTTTGTGCACACTGTGACGTGCTCACCACCAAATATTGGTTTCCATCTCTCACTATACAGTTGATCCTCTTTATCCAACTCACCTTCACCCAACTCTTACCCTCTGGTAACCACTACTCTGTTCTATGCAGCTACCTATTTATTTTTGTTCGACTTGTTCATTTATTTTTGTTTATTTTTTATATTCCATATATGAGTGAAATCATCTGGTATTTGTCTCTCTTTGTCTGACTTATTTCACTTAGCATAATACTCTCAAGGTCTATTCATGTTGTCACAAATGGCAAGAGTTCATCTTTTTTTTTACTGTCTGAGTGGTATTCCATTGTGTATATGTGTATATATATATTTATATATATATAAAATATTATAACATCTTCTTTATCCATTCTTCCATTGATGTGATTAGGTTGTTTCTATACCCTGGCTGTTGTAGACAATGCCACGATGAACACAGAAGTACCTATGTGTTTTTTAATTAAGGACTTCCCTGATGGCTTGGCAGTAAAGAATCCACCTGCAATGCAGGAGACGCGGGAAATGCAGGTTCGATCCCTGGGTGGGGAAGATCCTTTGGAGGAGGAAATGGTGACCTGCTCTAGTACTCTCACCTGGACAATCCCATGGACGCAGAAGCCTGGTGGGCCACAATTCAAAGGATTACAAAGAGCTGGACACAACTGAGTGGCTGAGCATACATATACATATACTTTTGAATTAGGTTTTTTTTTTTTTTAATTCTTTAGTAAATACCCAGAAGTGAGACAGCTGGATTATATGGTAGTTTTAATCTTAATTTTTTTAGGAATCTTTATACTGTTCTCCATAGTTTTCGTCTATCCATGGGATTTTTCAGGTAAGAATACTAGAGCCATTTCTGTCTCCTCCTCTAGGGGATCTTCCTGAGCCAGGGACCGAACCTATGTCCCTTGTGTCTCCTGCATTGGCAGGTAGATTCTTTACCACTGTGCCACCTGGGAAACTTTTTTCTGCACAGCCAACAATGTTCATTGCAAAGCTACTTGGAGTGTAAACCTCTGAACAACTTTTTGAAAAGACAATTAGATACCTTAAATTGTCTTAAATTTAATAAGAATTCAATCCTGAATGTAAAGAGCTGAGAGGACATTTGATAACAAGAAATGCACTGTCACCTGGAGAAGCAGTGTCACTTTGCTCAGTAGCTGGGAAGTTTCTTGTACCACGGATTGAAAGAGTTATCCCTGAAAGAGTTATCCCTCTGTAACATGGGAGCAGTCATCTGAAATTACATCTTGCTCGGTTCTCCTCCACCCCCAAGTTCAGGAAAGTGACTCAGGTAGGGTGGAAAGTGACATTTTTACCAGGATCTGACTTGGATGCTAGATATGATTGATTCTTTCTTCTCAGGCTGTAACAATCCTGTGAAATACTATGAGTCATCTTTCCCACCACACAGAGATAGCCTTTTACAGAGAAAACAATCCGGAGGAGGACCTTAAGACAGAAAGAATGAGAGAGAGAGAGACACACGGACTGAGCCAGATCCCAGAGAACGGCGCCTGAGCAAGGGGTTCTCATAATGCCCAAGATCATCTCCTAAAAGTTTTCCACACAGAAGCCAAATTTTATGCCTCGTTAATGTGAGTTGATTTCCGTCGCATGTAATCAAATAGAACGCTAGATATTACAAAACAATAACCCACATGAGCAACACCATGGTTACAAAAATACATGATAGTGCAGCAACCACAAATAATTTCAGAATAACTCAAGCTCTTCATTTGTGTGTGTGTGTGTGTTTTTTAACATAAAGAAGGAAACAGAGAACCTTAAAAATCCCCCTCTGCCTCCTCCATCCAGCAATTCACACGCGGCAGCTGCTTCTGCTCCTTTACATCTGTCTTCAAATTCCAGTCTCAAGTCAAGATAACCTCCTCCCCCAAAGTTAACCTTCTGAACTTTTGTTCTCTCTTCCTTTCCTCCCTCTTCTCATGCCTAAAGCTCAGAAGAACTTGTCTGTCAAAGCAGGACTCTCCGAGCTGAACTCACCTCAGAGCACAAGAAACCCTGTTAGCAAATGAGGGAAAATTGGGAATGTCCATGGGTGCCTCATTTCTGTCCCATTGCTCCCCTTTAAAAGTGTAATAAAATAAAAAAAGTACATGCATTTATTTTTAAGGTTACGTAAATGTGGTTTAACATTTGCTTTTCCTTGCTAAAGCAATGCCTCCCACGTACATATTAAATATCTCATAGCACATTAAAAAAAAGAAATTAATGACTAGATGAATTACTGAATGAATAAGAAAGGAATGTATAAATACATGTAAAAATTTGACGTTAGGGATTGGGGGAAATTGTTACTAAGAAATTAAAGTCATGGTCAGTAAATGCTTGACACCTAGAAGGCTAAAAAATACATTTCTAAAACCCAACTCATTCTTTCACACACATAAAAACAGAACAAAAAAGAAAAAATGAATTTTGAAAGTAGAAGTAAGTCGTGTGTGTGTGTGTGTGTTTGTGTGTGTGTATGTGTATGGAAAGTTATCTACAATTTAAATAATCCCAGTGGTAGCTGTAACCAAGTGTATTAATTAGAATTCTTTGCAAGCCACAGCAGAGAAGGCAATGGCACCCCACTCCAGTCCTCTTGCCTGGAAAATCCCATGGACGGAGGAGCCTGGTGGGCTGCAGTCCATGGCCTTGCTAAGAGTCGGACACGACTGAGTGACTTAGCAGCAGCAGCAGCAGCAAGCCACAGAGAACAAATCTGAATAAATAAGACATAAATGTATTTATTGGGAGAAGTATTTTTTCCCACCCAACCTCCATCTCCTTCCTCTTATCTTTGTAAAATATGCCCTAGTTTTGTTTGTGTGTCTATTTATCCTTTGCTCATTACGGCTCAGGGTTAGATCCTAACTGAACAGAAGTCATTTCCATCCCTGAAACCAGTTTATGCGTATATGACACTGTGAGATGTGTGGGGAATTTTTCTAATGGGTTTCTGAGAAAAGCTTTCCTTAATTGCAGAAAGGGACCCAGGTAAGAAAAAAAATCCCTTCTCCCATGTCTGGAAAGAGGGATGTGGTGATGATGTGATGACTAGATTTCTGTAGCTTTCTTGTGAACATAAGAGGGACAGCCAATGAGAAACTTACCTATCAAGATGAAAGAGTGGGATGATAAAAGACACTCTACATCCACAATTCTTGCTCCCAAAATGGTAATTTTCTCAGAGCAACTCACTTGAGCCAGGTTTTTCTATTTTTCTGCAACTGACAGAATCCCAGGGATAGAGAACCATATTAAAGGGAGGCTGGACATTGGCTTGGGATTGGTTGGAGCCCCAGAAGCTATGGAGGTTAGGAAGCAGAACCCAACAAGAGCTACATTTTGGTGAACATAGCCAGGTTGGGTTTGTACTAGGTCAGATGGACTAGAATTCCAGCATTGTCTTTTTGTTCCTCTATTCAAGACAACATCCAATTCCCACACCTGATTATATTCAGTAAGAAAGAATTAACTCCTCAAACAGGATTTTAGATTCTAAGAGGTTAGGTAGATGTTGAGCAGCCAAAAATGTCAAGTGTCTACAACATCAACAAATTAAAACTTCTTGTATTATGGGTTTTCTTATTTTTTTTAGTATTCATTTTCAGGGGCTTCCATTTCTCCTAACCATTTTCTGTCCTTATTTCCTGCCTCCATATCATTCTACACATCTTTATTTTAAATCATACCTTCTGCACTGTCACTCTCTCTGCCTTGTCTATGCCTTCATTCCCCAAATGCAGAAATAAATCAAGTCAGATCTGTGTCTCAGAATTTCAGTGGAGTTTTGAAGTTACAGATGGAGATTACATTGAAGTATAAGCTGAGAACTGAGTGTAATATACCCCTCTACTAAGAAAAATAAAATTTATAATCAACTATATCCCACCATGAGGAATTTGTTGCTGGATATGTTATCTTTAGGTTCTAGTGTATGCCTATCCTAAGACTATATTCTTTTCCTCTCTACCATTTTTTTTTTCAATTTTCCCAAACTTCCTTTAATTTCAAAGACAGAATATGTCTCCATCTTGTACTCAAAATCAAGCTTGTAGTCTATATATGCATATCCAAGAGCTTATTAAACAGCTTTTCAATGGTTTATCTACCTCAGATTTGTATCCTTTAAAACACAAAGCACTGGGATGGCTTTGGAATTAGTTTTTCATTTATAGAATACAAATTTTAGGAAGTGTTTCTCTCCTTGCTAATCTCTGTAAGCAGAAAGGGAGTAATTTAAAGATTTCTCCTCAATTGCACAGAAAAACCTGCAGAGAGGAGCTGGTTTTGTTTTTTATCCTTTTCTTTTTCTTCTTCCCCATCCTTCTTCGACTTCTCCTCCTTTTCTGTCTTCTCTCCACCCAATACAAGTACTGTCATTTTAACTTATTCGTATGCCCACAAATTAAATGAAGAACAAAGTATGAATCCAGCCTAAAGGAGAAAGGGGAAATGGCACCTTGTCATGTGACCACTAGTCAAAACTCTGCAATGTACTAGCAGTATGATTTTGAGATGCTTCTTCTGAAGTTTGGAACTAAAGCTATGGTTTACCTATATCATAAAGATATTAGCAAGACTAAATGAGATGATGGATGAAAAAGTGCATCCTCAACTATCAAGAACTACCCAAATGTAACAGAATGAATACCAGATGGTGGATTCTATCACAGAAGGCCCATGAGAACAAAGCTGCTGACTGTGTGTGAGAGAGGGACTTCCTAGGTGGTGCTAGCGGTAAAGAACCTGCCTGCCAATGCAGGAGACATGAGACTCAGATTTGACCCCTGGGTCTGGAAAATCCCCTGGAGGAGGGCATGGCAACCCACTCCAGTATTCTTGCCTGGAGAATCCCATGGACAGAGGAGCCTGCTGAGCTACGAGTCCATTGAGTCGCACAGAGGTGGAGACCACTGAAGCGACAGCACACAACACACATGTGATAAAAGGCAGGAGCTCAATCAAAGAGCAAAGAAGCCCAGGACTGAGACTTTGGGGTGCCAAGATCAGAGTGAGGCCAAAAACAAGATTTGACTCGAGATGAAGAGCTACTGGAATCCTTTTATTTCTTTTGCACAAACAGATTTGATCTCTGAGGTTGCTTCAGGTCCAAACTTAAAAGAAATCTTACTCTGCTCTTTCTCCTTTAAGGTTGAAGGAGCAAAGAGTTAATTACCTTGTTATATTCATCTCTCTTCCAAACTTTCCACATGGGCTTTTTTCTTAATTAGCCATCATATGAAACTAGAAGAATATTTATTATTTATTGTGTGTATTAAATTTTATGTCTTTTCTTCTTAATTTCTAAAATGGGTGAATTTACTACTTTTCATATTTTTCTCCTAAAAAAGCAATGTTTTTGGTTGTTGTTATTGTTGCTTTTATTGTTTGTTTAGTTGTAGTCCTCATCTGACTTTTCTTTGGGTCAGTACTTCTTCATAAGAACAAAATTCTTTTCTTCATAAGTGAGAAAAAGCTTCTGGTGTATTTTAGATTAATTAGAAGACGCAAATAGTTTTCCATCGTTTTTCTTATTCTTAATGCTTTTCTTTTTATCATTTACCCAATTTATATATATGTCCACCTATAAATGTCTACTGAGTATTGGTTAAGTTACATGGCTTAAATTC
Source organism: Oryx dammah (assembly GCF_014754425.2). Taxonomy (NCBI): domain Eukaryota; kingdom Metazoa; phylum Chordata; class Mammalia; order Artiodactyla; family Bovidae; genus Oryx; species Oryx dammah. Next base: position 83,149,637 of record NW_024070211.1, read on the forward strand.
AAGGCTCTGTAGTAACTTATTAAAGTATATTTTATAAAGTGATTTTGGTCATCAAGATAATATTACTATACAACGACTCATGTGCATATGTGGTTCATTGCCATGGTACCAACTCAACTCTAAAGGGAACATGAAATGCACACCTACATGCCAATTTCAGAATCAATTTTATATCTGCTGCAATTCATTAGACTTAGGGATTCCAAATGGTTTATACACTTCAAGACTTGCTTAACTGGTTAAGAATATAACTGCTAGCCAAGGTACTCAGGAGTAAAGTATGTCTCAATAATTCCTCCATTTAAAATCTTCTTTATTTTTACCCCTACAGTAGGTAACATATAATAATACATTATACATAGTCTTGTTTATTTTGTGTATGTATGACTTAATTCTAGATTGTAAATGCTTTGAAAGCTTCTTCCTCACCTCTTTGTGTGGATATGGATGTTTAATGTAAGTTTCTCTTCAGAACGTTATGCTCAAAGGAATTTCCTGGTGGGTCAGTGATTAGGACTCTGTGCTCTCATTACCAAGCTCTGGGGTTCAGTTCCTGGCCTGGGAACTAAGATCCCACAAGCTGAGTGGCACGGCCAAAAAGAAGTTAGGCATGAATGGAAAAACTGGTCCACAAGTATCAATCCAGATTCACTTAAGAGTTTCCCTTAGCTGTTTAATATCTCAGTGAATGATGATGATTTTAATGAGTGTGTCTTATGTTGGTCAAAGCAATTTTGAAAGCTGTTTGATATGTTTCTTTTATCCCAGTTACAGTTTTTGCTTCTCTCATCTCTCTTCCTCTCCACTTTCTTCAATTTCTTTCCTCTGTATCCTTCACATTTCATATTGTTTTTACATTCTTTTGTACTCTTTCCACACTTAAGCAATTATTTAGGGAAAAAAGAGTCTGGCATTTTCCTACTGTAACTCAAAGGAAACCAAGCTTGAGCATATCTTTATGACAGAAACACTCAGTAGGTTCATTTTTGGGGTGGAAAATCTGACCAGAAAGGAAAAAAAAATCTCAGATCTAAAAAATGTAACAATTAGATTTTTAAAAATGTATATATAGTGCAGTTTTACTCAGAAAAAGGACTCTTAATGTTCTTAATTATGTGTAAGTAAATAATCTAGATTGACAGAATGTTAGATGAAGCTGCTAAAACTAAAATGCTTAAGAAAACAGATATTGCTAAATGGAAAAGGAGGCACTGTACACAGCACCCGTTGAAATCTCAGCTAAGCACTGATAACACCCCTAGGTAATTGGGAGAGTGTTTTCATATTTCTGCATGTGTTTGTCTATAAAAGCATTTCAAAGTGTAACTTTCTACTGATTCAACCTTGCTAAAAAAATTAATCAAGGAACCATCATTTGCTAATCACTGTTTTTTAATCACATTTTCCAAATCTTTTTCAGGAAATGTGTGTTTTTAGTTCCTCCTTCTTGAAAAAGCTACTCCCTGACATGAGACTGACCCTAAAGTCACCTCTGGACTTCAACACCATGTCTGCCCTGAAAAGAAGCCTCAGTTGCTGAATTTTTCCAGTTTGCAAAGAAAGGAACTCTGTACTAAACTTGAGTTTGTAACTTAAAAATAAAACCCTAAACCTGCCCATCTACTGCAAATAAATGTACTCCCTTTGTTTCATGGTATGCAATTAGATGCATTTGAAATAAAAGGTAAGTTAAATCAGAAATCTTGGAGACAAGCATGTACTATTTTAAAACAAGGAATGTCAAATGTTGTTTTTCAACGCAGTACCAAGGGGTGTTTCACAGGTAATTTCTCAAGGCTGATGCTAGCTAATTATTAGCTACTGTACCCTGCCTCCCATTCTAAGTGAATATCTCCTGGCAGAAAGACACAGCTAGGAGTGTTTTGTTTCATTTGTCCTTGGAGGTTTTATCAGCATCAAGAAGGTGGACTGAGCCAAAGTTAGAAAAATTCTGGAGCTAAGCAAAAAGCGACACGTTTAACAGCCCCCATTAATTGGGGCTGTTACATGATTAATTTGAGAAAAACAGAAGAGACCGATTTCTTTACAACTCACAGTTGGATGCAATGCACTAAAAGTAATCCTGTAAATTACATTTTAAATCTTCAACATATTCCAAGCAGATAAAATAGTGGCATGATTGACCAAACTCCTTTAAAAAGTACACATATTACGATGCATCATAGTTATAAACAGATGGTATTTGGCCTCCTTCCTATTCTCAACATTTGGAATTTCTAAACTATGTGAATTAAACAATAATATTTTATAAACATACAAGGGATTTTGCTCACTGCTTTGTTAACATAGAAATTATACAATGCTGACATTTATTTAAATTTTAAAAAGTAAACAACAGTGTGCATTGAAATAAAGCAAACTAAAATCAACATAGAGAAGTATGTTCTGTGTGCATATTACCTACAACGGCATTGGCCTTTTTAAGGGAAGACATAATGGGTTGAAGAACAAATGGTGGCTTAGATGGGACTAGTACTTTGTACTCCAAAGGTTCATTTAACACCTCTCTGTAAACAAGGGATATTTATACCATAATTGGCTATTTGACCATCACTGTTCATTTACAATGTAACCTGCTATTATGGAGTTAAAAGAAGTTCCCCTTCATTGGCTCATCAGTTCTCACAGTAGTCGAAGTGTACTCACAGTTTTAAAAGCATTTCCACAAACAGGGATCATTCTGACACTTGCACTCTGAATGAGAAACATTATCATTATATCAATAAGTAGGTATTTTTTCCTTTGAAGGATATTGTTGCCAGAAAGGAAAGGAAATGTATCCGATCTCAGTGTCATTTCCTGAGATTCCTTTCTAAAATTACAACTTTAACCCTTTGGCTACATTTTGGAAAGGAGATCCATCTGGTGAGTTGATGTACAAAATAGAAGTCACTGGGTTTTCAAACATTCTTCTCAGATGTGCAAAGTTGTGTCGTGATGAATAAATAATGAATCAGATATTTCAATCCATTTTATGATTTTTGAAAGCCCTGATTATCACTGTTTACAGACACCGTTGTCTCTATGCACTTCCCAAATGTTCTTGCCCTGCCTTTCAAGGATAAGCTTGGGTTGGCCACCCTCCCCTACCTCGGTTTACTCCTAGACTGCTCTTTCTCACATTTTAAACATTTTAAATCAGCCAGCCTCTGTTTTCAAGTCTACAATTTGAGGAATATTTCAAACCAGATGGGGTAAGATCTTGAGCTACGGATGCCAGTGCTGGTCACCGACACGCCAGCTAAGGTTTCTTATCTTTGGTCACTGCAGTGCACCACTTTGGCCGACAATCTCTATTGGTGGGAAAGAAAGAGGAAAGTATGCTACAGCCCGCTGCTGCTGCTAAGTCCCTTCAGTCGTGTCGGACTCTGTGCGACCCCATAGACGGCAGCCCACCAGGCTCTCCCGTCCCTGGCATTCTCCAGGCAAGAACACTGGAGTGGGTTGCCATTGACTTCTCCAATGCATGAAAGTGAAAGTGAAGTCGCTCAGTCGTGTCGGACTCTTAGCGACCCCATGGACTGCAGCCTACCAGGCTCCTCTGTCCGTGGGATTATCCAGGCAAGAGTACTGGAGTGGGGTGCCATTGCCTTCCCCGATGCTACAGCCTAGATGGTCAGAAAAGCAAACGGCCTGCTGAAACCACAAACAAGGCGCATTTTTCTCTGACACACACAGTCTTAAATGTGTACACACAAATAAATAGCTAATGACAAATAGTAATACTAGAGGGGATGAGGTCCTTTTAAAAACAAAGACGCCTCCAAATGATATTTAACGTTTTCCCAAGTTTTTTGGAAATCAACGCGATGCTTCTAAATATTCTTCTACCTGCTGCTGCTGCTGCTAAGTCGCTTCAGTCGTGTCCGACTCTGTGCGACCCCATAGACCGCAGCCCACCAGGCTCCCGCGTCCCTGGGATTGTCCAGGCAAGAACACTGGAGTGGGTTGCCATTCTTCTACCTAAACACTACTTAACCTCTCTGTCGCCCCCCCCCCCCCGCCCCCGTTCTCTTTGCTCCACCTAAATAACCAATTGGTGGTCAGGAGGAGAAAGTTTGCAATCCAGAACCCAGGTATGAAGCGTAAAGGAAAGCAACCTTAGGGCTGGCAGTGGGATTAAAATCACAAGTCTGAATATGTGAGAGAGTTGAAGAGGAGTGTTTTAACATTAACAGCCAGAATCTTTGCCTGGAGAGTTGCAGTGCCCACCCCAACTCCCTTCTCTCTTTTTGCTTAAGTTAAAATTTTTTAAAAGGACAGAGGGAGATAAATCATTCTCTTTGCTTTCACTTCATCTTCATTGGATTCTCTCCCTGAGATTTGAGACTGGCCGACTCAAAGCACCAGGTTCCGTAAAAATACTTAGAGAAGAGTTCTGCCCGTCAGGGCTGCGCCGCCTTCCCGGTGGTGCGGAAGGGGACCGGTCAGCCCGGCACGACACAGCAGGGCAGACCTGGGCCACCCGCCACGTGTGCGTGTGTCAGCATGTGACTGTCGGTGCGCGCGTGCTAGGGAACGCGCCCGCATGTGTGCGTGACAGTGTGCGCGACAGTGTGCGCGCGTCGGCGTGCGCGTGCCGGCGCGGCTCTGCCCCGGAGTCCGCGCAAGAGTGAGCGGGAGCGCGGCGGTCGCGCGGGGCTCGCTCCGTCCGGTCGCCTGGGACGCCTCCAGCGGCTTCGGGGCTCCTCTGGCTCGCAGGGCTGGGCTCAAGCGCTGCCGAGGGGGCTCGGTGAGGACTCTGCGCCCTCGACGTCCTCTGTGCCCCGTTTTCTGGCGCCCGGAGAGGTGTCGAGCTACCTTCACGCGCTTTGGACGGGACCCAACGGGGCATCGAGGGCGAGCGCCGCCGCGAACCGGAGCTCGGGCACATCGGCCTGGGGGAGAAGGTGCGCGGCGAGAGCCCGGAGGCCCCGGACCCTCCCAGCCCTTCTGGGTTTCGGAGGCTCCGGCACGCTGTCCTCCCGACGCTGGGCGCAGGCTCGTCTGAGGCTTGGGGCTGGCGCCCGGGCGCGCGCGTTTGGGCAGGCCAGCGCTGCGTAAGGCCGAGGCCCGCTCGCCCCGCCGCCACCCCTCTGCCCACGGCCCAGTCGGGCCACGCCAGCCCCTACCCTGGGGCGCAGGGCTAGACCTGACCGAGGACGGAAGATCTGAGAGGAGGGGAGGGAAGGAGCAAAGAAGTAGCCGGCCCCAGACAAGGAATCCTTAATTACAGATTAAAAGGCAAGCAAAACCGTAGACATTTTCCATGTGTCAGCTGACTGCCACGACAGAATGCTGGGTGGGGTCGGGGTGAGGGGGCGGGGACGCCTCTTCTCGTCGCCCTCGCCCCACACCTCTTTTATTAACAGGGCAAAAGTAAAATAACATTAGGTAGTGGGTGGCTCTGGGTAGGTGGTGCCTGGGGCCGGATCGCAGCTGCTCACTCCTCGTGTAGGAGGACCGTTTGCTGATGCACCCAGAGGTCCTGAGACCCTCTATATATTAAAAAAAAAAGACTAGAAATACTCCGTTAGAGTACATTTTGTTTACTAAAAACGTTTTAAAACACATTTTAAAGTTTTAATATTTGACGCTTAAAGTACTGCTTATTCATTATCTTAAGCGAACTAACAGGCACGCATACACGTGCACGTTTTGTCTCACAATTTTAGAGATTGCGGTGTTTTTTTTTTGTTTTTTGTTTTTTTTCGCTTCCCTTGCCTGGTATCACAGGATTAGAAATCCAGGGGCAAAGTTGAGCCCATAGAAAGCCAGGGAACATAGCTGCAAGCACCAGAGAGCACAAGGTTCTGGATGGTTCTGGACTCTGGAGGAAAAAGGAGAGTTGTATGCGTTGATACCTTTTCTCTTATTCATTATGATCGCAAAACAATCTCTACCATGTTTCCTGGGATTTAAGATGCCACTTCAACTCCGTGACGTCCTAAATCCTTCACTTAGGGTAGGGTGGTGTTCGGAAGCCAAATCCCACTTTGTGACCATCACACATCTTTAGTTCTGGGCCCTCAGTTTTTAACACTGAAACTAAAGGGATGACCGTTGAGGATCACCCCGAGCCACCAGGCATTGCACTTTTCCGTGTTTTATTCCTCTTGTTGCTGAATCAGCTTGAGAAATAAAGGTATTTGGCTCTGTTTGTTAGTAATCTGTTTACTGAGAAAACCGATGCAGCAGGTTGGAGGCAATAAGACCACCTTGCTTAGTCATTTTACCAGCCTTCCTCTTTGTAGGGATTCTCCTGTCTTTCATTTGTAATTTTTCCACCAGTGCCATTTTCCTTACAGTGTTAAAAAAAAAATTCAAAGTGCTTTTTCATGAGATTCCAGTTAAGTGATTTGCCCACACCCCAAATAATGCTATTTACATTCAAGATTAATAGCTGCATATCAGTAATTCTTAAATACCTCCCGATCCATATTTTCACTTTAAATGATTCCAACGTTATTGGCCAGACAAACGCCTGAACCCAGTAAGTTCGTGGACTGGTTGCCAGCCAAATGACAGCAGCATTCCACTCAGGGAGTGCGAGTAAATTTCTGCTCTCCTCGCTTCCACTGTAGAAGGTAGAGAGCCTTCCTTCCTTATTTGCCACTTTTCCCAGAAGTGGTAGTAGATGAGCAGATTAATAAATTGCTGTAAATCACACTAGGTTCCAAGCCTCCCCACCCTTTTGATACATATTTAGGAAAATCTTTAAAATCTCCTCTGAAGCATCCAGTCTTGATTTAGCCACATGCACTCCACATTTTGACTTTCAGTAAAATAAATAAGGTGAAAGAGCAAATTAGGAGTTTGTCTTTCCTTATAGTTTTCCTGTGTTTGAGAGGATCACCCTGCTGTCCTTGTTTTAGGCCAGTTTTGTTAGTTCGTATTTTTACCACCCACCAAAGAACAGCACAGGATCAAGTTTATATTAATAAATGATGTTCATGACTAGGTTTCTAAATGCCAGAGTTATGATTTATTATTTTTAATGGGTGGAGAAAGGAGAGCAGCAATAAAACCAGCCCCTAAGTCATTCAAAATCCTTGGCTTCACACATCTATGTGTTTTTTTTTTTTTTTTGCCTTTTAAATTTCTTCTAAATTTCCTGTAAGTTCTACTATTATGGACTATTTTTTTTTCCATTTACCTGTGTCCATAGCTTCAAACACTATGTTTATTACAGTTAAATTTATGAAAAGCATTACGTTCCCCTTTCCTACTTTCTAAGTGTTTATAAAAGTCTCTATTTATCCCCATCCCACTAAGAATTTCACAATAAAATCCTGTACTAAATTAAAATCTGCATCTTCAGACACCCCAGGAAGAAGGCATTAATCCACTTAGTCAAATATCCAGACCTCCCCTCTCCATTGCAGCTCTTCTTAATGTAACATTTAGTAATTGCAGCTGGCTCCTTATCCTCGCCTCCCTCCCTTTCATTCTGAATCATATTGGCCTTGTTTAACCTTCATTTCCTTTCCTACCCCCCACATTTGTCCACGTACTTTTTCTTTGACCATGTTTGTCTTTCTTTTTGCCTGGGTTGAAGGTAATAAATAGAGCTTTCTAAGTCCTTAATACTTTCTGTTAAAATCCCATTCTTCCTCCCTATTCCACTATTAATGCTTTGTACAATTTTTATGCATCCTTTGGTTGTGAAGTTACTGCTCTATATTTTTCTGATTGATCATTAAGTTATGCTGGCTTTTGAAAATTGCCTCCATAATCCTGAAGCAAAGGCTTTTTACTTGGCATGCTCTTTGCCTTTGGAATGCCTTTCCTGGCAAGGACAGGCATTTTGGTTTGACTATGATTCTTAAGTTACAGTTCAAGTCTAATTTGTTCAGTTAGGTTTCTACTTGAAGCAGCTCTGTTTCTCACTGTTAAGTGCTCCATGAGGCTGCTTAGTTAAAGTGTGTGCTGTAAGCTCAAGATGTAATACACTTATATTGTACTTGATTATCAGTTTTCAAAGACAGCTGCATGCTTTGATATCTGTGTAAGGAAATATCAGAAGATAATATACCATTGGTATTTATTACTCTATAATTAAGGATGTGTCAGTGTTTCCCTTTAAAAAATGCTATTTTCAGAAATTCATATCTCCGGCATAAATTTCCCTATGAATTACAGTCTAATACTGTATTAGAAGTATCTTCTTTTAAAATTATTCCTCCTCTTCCTTTTCTTTCTGGGGAAGTAAGTTTCAGGATGTCATTTCTGGGTTATCTATTGGGGATGAGACGAAGCAGGCCCTTGCTGCACAATTAAAGGTGCTTCTGCACTGATGCCACCTGCCGCCTTTTGGATAGAGGGCCAGCCTATCTGTTTGATAGGTAGTATCTACTTGGATGATGTGAAAGGCAAAAAGACTCAGCTGTTCAGAAACATCACAGGTACCAGAAGTCAGAGAGTTTAGGACCAGAAGTCAGTTTTTTTGCATTCTTCTAATGGTTGCTTGGACTACAAGTATAGCAGGCCAGGCAGGAGGAACATGAAATAAATCTATAGCCAACTACTAGCAAGTTGTCTGTGTTTTCTTCTGATAGTAAGAGGAGGAGGGAAGGAGGAAAAGATGGACAGATAGATATATTCCCTTTCACCTCCTTTAAGGGATGGTCTGCAGAAAGAAACGGCAGCCCATTCCAGTATTCTGGCCTGGGAAATCCCATGGACAGTGGAACCTGGTGGGCTATAGTCCATGGAGTTGCAAGTGTCAGACATGACTTAGCGACTAAACCACCACCAAACCACTATACCACTTGACCAAATGAGTTGACCACAACCTCCTGAAAGAGACTGAAGTCTAGACCTGTGTCTACATGGGACCCAAAGCAACTCAGCCAGGACTCAGCCCTCAGTTTCCTCCCATCTAAAATGGGGAGGTTACAAACATAAATGTTTCACCAGGAGGGCCAGGGAAGTTACATGATGTGTAAGTCCTACAGAGTGTTAAGACCACAGGGAGTGGCAAGGGCCTGGGATGGGATGTAGCGACCCAATGCTTCCCTGCTGCTGCTGCTGCTGCTAAGTCACTTCAGTCGTGTCCGACTCTGTGCAACCCCATAGACGGCAGCCCACCAGCTCCCCTGTCCCTGGGATTCTCCAGGCAACAACACTGGAGTGGTTGCCACTTCCTTCTCCAATGCATGAAAGTGAAAAGTGAAAGTGAAGTCGCTCAGTCATGTCTGATTCCTAGCGACCCCATGGACTGGAGCCTACCAGGCTCCACCGTCCATGGGATTTTCCAGGTAAGAGTACTGGAGTGGGTTGCCATTGCCTTCTCTGCAATGCTTCCCTACAGATATCATAGTAGTCATAATAAAAATATTTAAAATATGAGCAGAACTACAAGGTCTCTCATGCCCCTTTTTCTACCAACTACGTGTGTGGGCCACCTCCTGCTGCCCTTTGCCTGGTGAGGGGAGAAATAATAGGGAACCAGAGGTCCCAGTGAGTCATCAACACTGAACTTGGTGCTTCCTGAAAGGCAGCTGGGGTGACAACAACACTGTCCTGTGCACAGAAAGGCTTAGACAAAGACACAAAACATCTTTCCGTTTCTATAAGGCAGTCTGGCTCCTACATAAGCCTTAACATGATGCCTTAATTTTCTCACTTGAGAAATGGTGATGGAAACATTACATTTTCAGATATAAAGGACTTCAAATTCCTTGAGAAAAGTGTTACATAAGTATTTCCAGTAGAAATCCCATCTTCCAGCATTCCATCTTGGGTCTGCTATTTAAATGCAGTAACTAATATGACAGTACACATTTTAGATTATCTTCTGTGTGCCTGCATGCCAAGTCGCTTCATTCATGTCCAACTTCTGCGACCCTATGGGTTGTAGCCCGCCAGGCTCCTCTGTCCATGGGATTCTCCAGGCAAGAATACTGGAGTGGGATGTCATGCTCTCCTCCAGGGAATCTTCTCGAACCTGCATCTCTTCCGACTCCTGCACTGCAGGTGGATTCTTTACCGCTGAGCCACCAGGGGAAGTACCAGATTATCTCTTAGGAAACATCAGTTCTTTGTATCTGTTTATGGGAGCCATGAAGAACCTGTCCTAAGGTTGAAAGTCATTACCACAGAGATTATAGGAGAGAAAAAGGAATCACTAAGGTGGTGCTAGGTGCTGGGAGGACCCCAGAAGGCACTGACCCCCAAATTCCAAATTAGGAAAATGGGCCACAGGATGTGGGGATTCTGAAGTCATACGTAACTCACATGCAGCTAGGGCATCCCAAAGATACTTGGAGGATTCCTTTTCATGGCATGACGACAATGAAAGCCTTTGTCTTAAAGAGGAAAGGGAACAGGTAACAGTGCAGGAAGTGGGCAGAGCGGTTAGCAGCTCAGACAGCTCTGTGCCCTACCACAAAGCTCTGAATTTTTCAAGATAAAAAAGACCAGCTCATATAATAACTTCCTCCATCTTCCTCTCTTGACTCTTCAAAAAGGAGTTTCTAGAGCCCTAGTTTTCCATTTTCTATTTGTAACGCCACACACATTAGTCAGAAACGGTGATCGTTAGCTCCAGGAAAAAGGAACCCACAGTCAAGTTCAACTTCCTTCGTAGTATGGGTTGTTTCGGGGTCAAAGTTAAGTGCTTGGCTCCCAGTAAGCCAAGGAAAGTCTTCTCATGCAAAACTGGTGGTGAGGGCAGTTTCTTTTACTGTTTAAAGGAAAATGGTTTTTCTGACTCCATCCATCAACTGAGAAACGTTAAGAATGGCGTGGCAGCAGAGTATTATAGCTCCTATATTACACATGGTAACCAAAATATCTACAGCTCCTATCAAAATGTAGATCCAATAACAACATTGAAGACATACAAAAAGTCATAAAGGGTAGAAATAAGACTTTGTGCGCTATGACCCAGGTTAAGAAATAGACCATTTCTTAAGGTACTACACTTTCCCAGTTATGTGTCTAATCTTCCTACCATCACTCCTCTGACTTAACCATGATTGTAAATTTGGTGCTAATTCCCAAGTTTTCTGTTATACTTTAAGCAGACAGGTACATTTCTTTGAGCATCCTGTAGAATTGTTTACATAGTTTAAAAACTTTCCCAATTACATTTTAATGAATAATTGTGAGGGGAGGGCACGTTATAGCAGCACTAGTCGTTGTACATCTCAATTCACATTTTAAAATGAAACTTGTTTTCCAGTTTTCCACAGAAACAGAAAGGCACTTAGGGTGACACCTGTCAATAGTCAATAGAAGAATAAAACTCATAGAATATGTCAACATTAAAAGACAGCATGGACTCTCATTTGAAAACTGATTCTCTCATCTGCAGAAAGTATCTTGAGACTGAAATGAAAAATTTTTTTGTGGCTCATAATATTTCTGGGTAGCAGATGCTTTCTCAAAAACAGATTTTACTTTTAAAAATATCAAATATAATTAACACCTTCAACATAAAACGAAATCTTTGCTTCCAGATGCATTTCAAGGTGTTGAAGTGAATTTGTCCAGCCCTCTATGGCCGAGTTTTCACTGACGTACTGATTGTGCTGCCATCTTTATGTGGCAAGTTTGAAGAACTGAGAGCTGGAGCAGGACATTTAAACTTAACCATATCTGAAGGATGCTTGTTAAACCAGGTGCATTTGGGGAAAGGTCTTTTGATCTGTTCCCAATTAACCTGGTATAAATAAGTATATTAAGAACTAGGTGCTCTTCTGTTTATTATAGAAACATCTTGCTAGAAACACAGTTTAGGTAAATTCAGGACAAGCATCCTGAACACTGTGTCAGGGTTGATAATGGGCAGACTTTTAAAGACATTTAAGATTAAAATTGGTTTAATGATTAATCTAAAAGAGAATAAAATGAACAGAATTGAATGTTTAAAAAAGAACACCAAATTTTCAACATCTATACTCAAAATAAGAAATAATGGGAGTGTCTGCTCTCTTTAGTGAAAGTGAAGAAAGCAGGGGGCTTCCCAGGTGGCGCTAGTGGTAAAGAACTCGCCAGCCAGTGCAGGAGACTTGAGAGAGGAGTGTTCAGTCCCTGCCCGGGTCGGGAAGACCCCCTGGAGGAGGACAAGGCAACCCACTCCAGTATTCCTGTCCAGAGAATCTCATGGACAGAGGAGCCTAGAGGGCTACAGTCCATAGGGTTGCAGAGAGTTAGACAAGATTGAAGTGACTTAGCACAGCACAGCACAAGGAAAGCAGGAAGTAAAGGGTCAGCTTGTACTGTCGATTTTCCTCAACAAAATTTGGTTAACTGAATAACCCTCCATGCCACCATATCATGGCTGTTGAGACACATGCACACACACACACACATATACAGGTAGCTTTTCAAATGTTACAAATTCTACATTTACAAGACTTTTTATTGCTTTTTATTGCTTATTTGCACTAATACCAAATCCAACAGTATAGTTCTAAGAAGTGACCACTTTATTGCAAATTTTTATTCCAGAAGTAATGCTGGCACAGCTAAAGCCAAAATTTGATTTGAGTTTATGGGTATAGAAAAACATCTTTGTACACAGGTAACTTGCAATATTGTGTTTGCCAAAATCAGGCAAATATTTAAGTGTTTCAGATGCACTATCTGAATGGTAACTAATGTTGTTTTCCCGAGAATTTAAAAAAAGTATATATGGATAGTTATGCATATGATACATGATTCACTATGAAATGTGACCTCATCATTTTCAGAATAGTAGGACATAATGAAATAAGCACTGTCTCTTGGCTGTGAGAGTATAATATTGTTTTGAGAGACGTCATCTATAACACGGCACCTTTCTAACTGAAGCATCCCTTTAGATGCTAAACCCTGCTCAGGAGAAGAGTCTAAAAAACTCTTAGGCCCTTTTATATTAGCTTTTGCACTCAAAAGGAACGTAACCGATAGATTCCAAGTTTCACAGTCTCAGACCAGAAGGGACTTCTCAAATAATCCCTGAGCCCTTTGTTTTCTGGGCTACTTTGTCCAGTGCCTTCTCAGAATGGGAGGAGGACTCAGACCCAGTGCTCTGATGTCCATCATACATAGGGCTTTCATGCTGGTCAGGGAGGACTCTGTGCAGAAGTAGAACCTGTTGTTTCTGCTGCTTACTCTCCCTGCTTTTAAATTCCTTGGCCTCCTGGGCCCTGAACTGCTGCTTTTTCTGATCTGTAAGACTGCCTCTATCTAGAAGGCTCCACCTTGATCTATTTCCTGCTTACACTTGTGCTACCCATCAAATGGGTCCTACCAGACTTTTGAACCAGTGCCCTCTCTGTCTCAGACGGCTGCTAGACAACTCAGTCCTTCTAAACGCCAAAGAGCCAGGCTTGGCCCTTGTCTGCTCCCTTCCCCCTGGCTGCTCCTCACTTTGCAGCTTATAGAAGTTACTCATTTCAAAAGCTAGGAGAGTTACAATTTACCTGTCAGTAAACAGAAGATGGTTTATCAACAGACTTTACCTTAATGACTACAAATGTTTACCTCCTGCTTTCCAGAATGCAAAGAAAATCTTGGAAATGTCATAATATCTCACAAACATTTGCAAAACAGATCCTTGTTCATCGGGAAAAGAAACAATTGTATTCGTTGTCTCTGACACAAGGAAAGTGTTCCGAGAGAAACATACAGATAGATGTACACACTTACATGGAAATGAGATATGTTAATTAAAAATTGCAGTGGGCACTTTATTAAAAATTTATTTTACAATCTAGCCATTCAAAATATCTTGACATTAACAAATACACCAGCTTGACTACTGGAATCATAAGTGATTTATCTTGAGAAGATTATATTTGTAGCTGGATGCAAATATTTTTGACAAATATTTATATCAAAATTACTGGTTTTGTAAGAAGTATTTTTATTTCTCGAAAAAAAATAAAACAAGTATCTCTGTGTTCATTTTATGGGCGAGATGGCCCCACTTAGTGTATTTTCCATGTTTGTCTGAATTACAGCTGTTTATCTTGCAACTTTCTTTAAGATAAATTAAATGCAAATGTAACTCTGTGAATCATGGGAATACCTGCCAGACTTCTTATTAATACCTTCACTTAAAACCTCGGTGCCAGGAGTCATTAATTTGCTAAAAGAAAAGTGCTAAAGCAGCTCTTTGCCCACAAACAATTCCGAGATGGCTGCCCAATTAGTCAGTAGCATTCTGATCGTCCTTTCAGGCCCTGTGGCCCTCTGAGGACACAAGAAGGCTCCGATGATAACCTGGCAACCTAGGTAGAAACCCAGCCAAGTGAGAGTGTTTGAAGCTGCAGTTTGGCTGCCATCGTGTCGGCGAAAAGAAAGAATTCAGGCACCATGTCATCCAGTACAAAGGATAAAAACGGATTCAACCGGAAATTCAATGTGGCACCACATATGGGATACATGAGTGCGGTTATACAACAGGCCACATATTTTTTTTGAACAGTCTCCTCCATGTGATGCCGAGGACATGTGTAACCATCATAACGTCTCTAGGAATCTGTATTTAATTTGAGTTGGGGTGGTGGCAGGGATTGGAGATCTGAAGCCGCCACAGGTTTGTGGCAGATGGCTCTGTGTCAGCTATGACAAGCAGCCAGGCTCAGCTTCCTCTGCAGATTTTCTTTTCTCTCTGATCAGGTAAATATGGGCACACTCTGGAAAGTTCTACAGATTCTGCCTTAGGCTGCAAGTTTGTGACTTAGCCCCATCTGTCACAAATCTTCCCTAGGTTCTGCTGTAAGCAGAGACCTGAATTTACCATGTAGGGCTGCCCAAGAAAAAGGAGCCATTTCACCCTGTAAGGGGGAGGGAGAGAAGAGAAAGCAATGAAGAAGCGTTAACGACCGAAAGACTAAAGCATGCTGAAAATTCATATTGCAAATTTGCATAACTTACGTCAATTAGATTTCAAAAAGCCACCAAGTAAATGGTTCTCAAGTTTCATCACCTCAGGAAATCCGTTTCTGATTGGCTTAAAGTGTAACTATATTTTCAACCATTGTGGAAAGCTGGCCCCCCAACCCCGCCTTTTTTTTTTTTTTTTGCAAATGGGTATATTCTACTGCACACAAACTTCCTGGTTTATGTTATGGATGACAGCTATTAGAAGTTTATCATCCAACTTTTAACTTTTCTAAACATAAGATAGACAACACTCTTAATACATGTTTTTTGTGAATGTGAATTTTACTTTTAAGTGGTGAAGGCACAAGAGAAATGCCATTACTATTACGTGGAATTTATAAAGCACTTCAAGTTTACAAACGGGTTTATATTCATTATTTCATTATAGCAGGACCTCAGGGGGAAAATGCTATTAAGAATTAAGAAAAAAAGAATTCTTCCAAGTTTATAGATGAATCATATAGAGGCCAAGAAGTTCACCTAGAGCCAGGCTACAAATTAGTAGCAGAGAAAGAGAAGCAGCCAAAACCTCTAACTGATCTTAATCACCCTGAGTATATCTATTGTGCTAAAGATTTTTTGCTTGCATTTTACTTAGACAAATCAAAGGAAAACCAAGCCAAACAAAATCAAGGAAAGAAGTTAAGAAAGAGAGGGAAGAGTAACGGGGAGGGAGGGAGAGAGATTGAGACGGATCATTTGCCTCAGATTGTGCTGGTACAATTGAGAGGTTTCTGAAGTTCTAAAAATGTCATGAGCTTTTAAGTTTTCATTTTTTAAGGAAAAAGTAATGACTTTGGAGGCGTGTTAATACTAGTGAGCACCACCTTATTCACATCTAGAGTATAAGCTCAAATTAAAAGGGGACTATAAAGTGACCAGTCTCTTGAAGGAAACTTAAAGTGGCTTGGCTGTGGTTTGGGGAGATATAACCTGATATAATTAAGACAACCGCAAATGGCTTTTCTGGGCTCTGAATCTGAACTGTAAGCTTAATCACTCTTTGGAATCACTTTTAGGCAGAAATCTGAAAATTATCCTCTCCTCCAAATAACAGCAGGTTATAAAGGTTTCTGGAATGTGAAAGAACTTGAAGAGGGGAACAAAATAAAAATCAGCTGCTATCATCTGAAAAAACTTAAACTACAGTTTACCCTTGTAAAGCAAAGGAAGGATGGCATTTCTCTCTCTCTCTTTTTTAAACACAGAATATCACTCAATTTATAAATAAAAATAAATGAAAAATAGGGTGGGAATGAAAACCTACTGTTAGTCCTGGCAGTATATATTTTATACAACTACCCCATTTGTACTTTTGTGCTATTTTCAATATTGGTAACAAGGGGGTGAACAGAAATTTTCCTCTAAAGCATTTTAAAATCTAATGATCAAAGGCTCTCTAAAAGCATAAAGTACTGATCTCAAGTAATTGTTGGGAATTTTCAGTAAGTAAATTCCCATTGTCAAAATGAGACCCCTCCAAAATATAATTTCCCGGTATGAGACTTACTTGGGTTGTAAAAGGAAGCCCTATGTTACTGTTAGAAGTTAATCCTTGGTTGATTACTTTATGATTATTTCTAGAATCTTGTGTTCAAGAGTCATAAAAGAGCTCCCTATTACAGATGAAGTGAAACCTACTTTATCTCTGTGGCAAGTGTGTGGCTGCTGGGTGTAACCTACTTAGAAAGGGACATGTCCTGTAAGTACAAGAAACGTGCAGTCCAATGGCTGAGCCTAGTGGCAAACTTTTTAAAAAATGGCTTTAGATTTTTAAAAAATTCAGAACAGGGTTTTAAGTTTTAAAAATAATTAAGAAATGTGATTTTTGCATGCATTTCTCTAAATATCTTAAGTAAAATGTCTGTGTGAGAGAGGAGGGGAGCATACTTGCATGCCCATGAGGACATTTCATGCCCATTTAAACATTTCAAGTCTGAAACCATTTCAGGTGAGAAGTCATGGGCATGGAGTTTTGTAGCAGAAAGAGTCACTTTAAGAAAAAAAAGGTATCAAATTCTGTTTCTGCTTTTCAGTTACTAGCATTCTGTTTCAAATCCTGCTTCAAGTTATAGCCCCCAAACTCTCACTCATATTGAAAGTATAATGTCTCATGTGAGAAAAAAGCCAAGTGTTAGTAGCCTTATTCTAGTCATTAAATTTCTAAGTGTGAATCCATATGAAAAATCTTATCCTAAAGTGAACTCTACATGAGAAGTAGTTGAGATGATTTTAAAATGTAAACTTTTAACAACAACAAAAAAAGAGTAAGGTGTAAAAATGTAAAAGGAGCAAATTAAAGAATTCAGTGACTTTCTATCCTTTTAGATCTTAGAAGCATATGTTTTTAAAAGCAAAACAGCACTGTCCAAAGGAATAAATTTAAAAAGAAAACCTCAATACTCTCTGTATAATATACACAAAAGTCTCTTCCATTGCCTAAGAAAAGTACAAAGCTGCCTTGGGGAAAATAATTCTCTGATATTTAGTGAGGGCAAATGTTACCTGAAATGTGAATATTTATAAAACATAAGGCAAAAAAAATAGTGTAATGTATAAAATCTTAATGATAAAGTTATAACTGGCATTCCTTCTCTGTTTTAGCTCTAAATCTTATTACAACCACCCAACTAGATCTGTGGTCCTTGTGATTTTTATCAGTTTGTCCTGGGAACTGCATTGTAAAGCTCTTGATTATTTCTAATTCCTGGGCTAACTTATTCATTTTTGAGTTTAATTTTTGGATACATGTCATCAAGATCTATGAATGAGGATATATATCAATGTGTATAATAGTTTCATAAGAAACAAAATCCATGTTAAAAAGTACATAAAATGAATAATATATATAAATTCTTATACAAGCTTATGCATAAAACACTAATTTCTTAAACTGACTTGGACCATGTTAGGATGCATGGACTAGTAATATATGTAAACCATAGTAACATGAACAAACATTTAAGGTATTTCCTATTTTTTAAGCTATAGGAAGAACAATTTGGTATATTAATAGCATACCACTAAGTTGACATTGCTTCAGAGTTTTTCCAGAAGCTCTTGGAAAAAGAAATAATTAGAGCTATGTTATGGCAATAGCCATATTAAAATATTTCAGTTGGAGATGTGTTTTTTATTGTAACTCTAAGCAACCTGTTGCAGTAACTTTTGAAATGGTTAAAGATTTGCAGATCCAAAGTAACAGGGATGGTAATGCCTATCTGGAAGCAAAATTTAAAATGGAAAACTCTGATGGTGGAAATACAATTTAAAATGCCTCACCATTCTCACCACGAGATAAAAACATTTTTTCTCTCGTTTTTTTTTTTTTTTGGTACCTCTGTGAGATGATGGGTGATAACTAAAACTTGTGGTGGTAATCATTAATTATTTCAAAACATATGTCCATCACTATTCTGCACACCTCACACTTATACAGTGCAGTAAGTCAATTATATCTCAATAAAACTGAAAAAAAAAATTGCCCCCAAATTCACCAGAACGGAAAAAAAATCAATAATCCGATGATAAACTCACTAAAAAATAGCTTTGTGTCATATGTAGAAGATGAACCTATTTGTATTAATACATATTATTCTATTTCTTCAATTTCATAAGCTGTATATTTTGACAGTCTGTTATGTGGGAAACTACTAAATTAACATTCTACCCAAACAAGACCATGACTGAACTTTCAAAATGAGGAAATCTGGATGTAAACCTTGGAAGACTGTTTTCTTTTTGAAGCTTCCTACGAATACGATACAATCGTATTGACTGAAGGAGTAATACTGAAGCCTGGAATTGTTCAGTCAGCATTTTAAACTATTATGAGCTACCTTCTGAACCATTGCCAAGTTAATAGACAATGAAAGATAATGAGCTTGAAATTGGGTGTTAAATTGCATTTTTGGTTCTCTCCCTTTTTCTTGAAGTTTAACTGTTTCCTGCAGAAACAAAGTCATGTTTTGATGTATCACTATGTAAATATGTATGTATCTGAGGCCATGATAAGGGAAAGGAGAGGAAAAAAGGCAGCGGGCTGTATTTCATGTAGAAAGGATATATATTAACATAGGAAAATTAAAATATGCTGGATTAGAAAACTGCTAGATTGTAAAGTATACTGAATTTATGTAAAATGAAGATGCTACATTCAAAGAATATAAAAAGGTATATTACTCATGGCCTAGAGCCACCTTCACAACTCGTAAAGCAGATTTATCCCAGTTCAATTACTTGGACTTTTAGGAGAGTCTCTCTGTTGTTATTCCAACAATGTAAAATTCTTGATTCAAACAAGGGAAAAAAAAATAACGAATGAAGGGACTGAATGATGATGCTATTTAAACTCTTTTCCTTTTGCCTCTGTCATTCAGAGAGGAGACTGACAGTTGAATTCTAAACTAACTGAGGGTTTTTATGTAATTTTACTAAACTAGACAAAGGAAACATTTGATTCTCAAAATCATCTTTAAAGCATTTAAAAAATGAACACCAAATTTCACGTATGTCATTCACCTGAATTTTTCAGGACTGAAGATTTCATTACGATGGGAAGAAAGGCTTATCCTCATTAGTATAATTGTAGAATCTTTCCTTTTACTTCCTTTTAAACTAATGAGTTACATTAATCCAGGTTCATTTTTATAAGTCTCTTGGGGCTAAATGTAAAGGACAGTCATCTTAGAAAACAATAAATTAAAAAAAAAGCATGTACCATGCATTAAGTGCACGTATTTCATAAGACCTAGGTTAACACAACTGGCATCATCCAGTTTAATTAATCCTTGTTAGTGTAACAACTAATATCCCTCCCTAGCATGTTTCCTTTAAACATTAGTATGTTAATTAAATGTTGTTTTTTTTTTTAAGATTTTTCTTTGTACTTCAATATGGTATTTATACCACATAAATCTCTTCTCAATAACTACCTTATAGAGATGTTTTCTTGTAATATCTGGTCTCTTGCAGAAATTCTGGAGCCTTTTTGAAAGCTGTTCAGGTGTAGAATACAGATATTCAGCTGCAGGAAAAACAGATACATTTTTAATGAAACAAAAACCTCAAAGCACACACCCGATATTAGTCACTTTACTAATTAAAAATGCATATTGCTCTGTGCCGCCTCGTGTTTTACATTATTTAAGCATGATTTTATAAGGTTACCTCAGCTCACAAGGATGTTTAATGCTAAATAAGACTGTGTAGTTGTGCTGTTTAGACATCTCCTTTGGGTGATTAAAATACATTATTCTAATGTAACACAATGCATATGTGATATATTTAGTGATGAGAATTTTTTCAAAGAACAAGTACGATAGCCGTATGTACTCTGTACAACAGTTGCATATTATTAACTAGTCAATTGTTGAAATAATTTGGTGTGACTTTCAGTCCTCAATTTTTCTCTGTGTATATCATTAAAAAAAATCTGTAAGCAATTGCAGCAACGCTGACCTGCTTATAAAAATCCATCATTATGGGATGTGTATGCTAACAATGAAGAATGCTATTTGAAAACTTGCTTTTTTGTTATCTTAAAAGAACAGATGGTAAATATAAGCTTACTCTAATGTATTAAAACACATAAAATTTTCCTTAACACTAACATGTTGACTTGCCAAATAAACAATTGCTCCTGCCTAAGTTTATTTTCAAACTTTCTAATTTAGCATGAATCATGTAGTAAATTTCAACAAAGACAAAAGTACATTAAAGCAGCTACCTGGAAATATTTCGGGATAAACCAAATCTTTGGGACAAAGCGGGTAACACCCACAATACACAGCTTCCAACCTAAAGAAAATTTAGAAAGAGGATATAAAAATATATTAAAAAGACATTACCATTACAGCCAGAAAGTGGTTTTGTTTGCTAAGTTAACAGTATGAGCCCAGAGTTAGCTGGGATGAAAAACATGGTCGGCAGTGCAATCCTCAAAGCCAAAGTTGCTCTTTTAAAATATTTTATTGATCATATATGAATTTCATAGAACAGAACCAACAGCATATGTTTTGTTCACTGAATTAATCAAAGCGCAGTTCTGCATTTTTTTTTTGTTTTTAAAATACTGTTTAACACATTTTATAATCAGCAGATAAACACATGTAACAACATGGTAAAGTATGGACAGCTTTTCTTAATAATGCTGCAAAGCCCCAGAATGTTCATTTTTCAAAATGTTTAAATAAAACAGCAAATACTTAACTTTAACACTCTAGATGTAGAAATCATCGAGGCACTTTTAAAAACATCAGAAAAAAAATTTACAATCTGTTGTGATGGGTCATTTTCATTTTAAGTTAAAGCCTCAAAATAGTTTGCTATTAGGCAGGATGTAAAACTATTTCCCTGTTTTACTGAAAAACTCTCATTAAGATTACCTTAATAAGTATTTTGCTTTCTGGACTGGAAAGTCAGCTCAGTTTCCATTTTATCCAAAAAAAGAATACTCTTATTATTAAACAAAGAAACAATAAAGTTTCACTCTGTGAGAGGATTTCCCTAAGGACCAACTATAGGAAGTTTTTCTTCATGTCTTAGCAGTAAGGGTTAAGTAGAAGAAAGGTATTGCTCTTCAGTGATTGTGTTAGTCCTGCATAATGGCTATTGATCTGACATATAATAAACCTTAAAGATACCACTGTAATTTCTGTTGGCTAGGAATTATGCAGTGAAATTCAAAACACTCTTTAAAATATGTTTATTTTATGAGAAACTTTGAATTGCATCCAAAATGTTGACCAAAGGCGGAATTTTATTTTGAACTGCAGATTTTTTTCAACCCAAGAATAGTTTGAAGTTATGTCAATGTTTACCTTGTTTATTTACAGTGACAAAGTACATGCAATTTAAGCTGTTTTTAAGTGGGTGATGTTTTCCCTATTTTATAACTGAAATTAGTTTAAATGAAAAGTATTTACTTTGAGCTGCAAAGTTTGGAAAAATACTGTGTTCAAAGTTCTGCTTGAGAACTGCTAGCAGTTTTAAGATAACACAGTGGAAAGGGATAGGTCCTAGTTACTAACGATTAATTTCAAAATCCAAACTAACATCTAATATTTATTTTCTTTACATACATAGGGTATGTGTAGAAATTCTTATCATAAGCACACTATAAACTGCACTGTGACTGCATTATAAAACATTCACAAAAGTTCTGAGCACATAAACTGGGGATATTCTTTATGAACCAAAAGAAAATATGCACTTTATCTGAAGACACTCAGTTTTAAAATGCTGTGCCAATCGAAAAGCAAATACATATGAACATTCTCTTATAATTACATAAAATCAAAAGAGTGAAGTCACAGGCATTTTAGAAAGTCCACATGTTATCTGCTTTTTAATAATGGATTTGAATTAGAGTGTTCTGTTCCCCGAAAGAAAACTGCAGGCCAAGTTACATTTTGAGTCATCGTATGAGCATGTACTCTGCCATTTCCAAAAAACCGCTGCTAATTAAAATACAGTGAGAGAGGAATGACATTATTTGATTTAGGAAGAAAAAATTTTCAAACTTAGGTTCTACCTTTTGTTTGTAAATTACCTTATTCATGGCTTTATTTCCTCAATTAAAAATACAACTACTTTTGGGTATGATTTTGACTTCTAAAATATTACACCTTATTATATACATTATTTATATCAGGACTGTATATTAAAATATATTAAATTTGTCACAATATTTTAAAAGAAATTTATAAAATTCCTTCTCATAAGTTTCCCATATTTTGCCATTTTGAAGAAAATATCATCTCATGGTAATAATACAATTATTCATCATTTCAATTCTTATGCACTACCAGTTAAATAATAAATAGGGTTCCAATTGATCTATTGTTAAAATGACTAGCAAATGACCTTTTTATTCCAATTAACAAATCATCTGCTAAATCTATGAATCTTAATATTCAGATCTATTCACTTCAATTCATACAATTTATCTGCAAATAGTTGTTGGGCTTTTGATTCTAAATATAATTAGCTGATAATTTTGCTTGGCTGAATTACTTTTCTGGAGGGCCTGCAAAGGCTCTCAGTCGCATTATCTAGCAATAATGAATCTGATAGGTGAAATTTTTTACTGTAATGAGGATGAGACACAGTTGTGACACCTGAGTCTACTAATAACAGAAGACTGCTAATTATCGACAGCACTTTTTTGTGTGATGCAAGGAGAAAAAAAATCCCTCATTATTAAAAAATAAAAAGTTACAATTATAAGTGACACCGGAGGAGAGTAAATAAAATGGAGTGATTAAAACATTGCTGCTTTAAGGGTGTTTTTAATTAAGTGGAAATGCTAATGTTGTCATACTTAGCAGATGGGATTAAAATTAGTTATTGTAAGTAACTCATATTTTATGTTATGGTTTCCACAGCATGTCTACAAGATCTAAGAAAGTGATACATTCCATAAGACATTTTAAAAATGAAATTCTCATACTCTTTACAACTCATAATAATGAACATCATGAATAAACTATTGAAAAAAATCCTGCCAAGGATTTTACCATAGTGACTTAACTAGCAAGGAATGTAGCCATAATGTACTGGACTGCTACAGTCTCACTGACGGTATGTCTTTTGATTTGCTGATTGTTGCATTCCCTATTTCATTCACACTCAACAAAAACAAAAGTTTGGTACGTGGGCATGTAGCCAACATCAAATGTGGTGTCAAGAAGGTAAGGGCCTGGATACAAGGAAAGATCATGACCACCCACTAAGGTGATGTTCTAAACGAAAACAGAGGATGCATCATGTAACTGCAGATAAAAACCTAATTGCACACTTTCTCCTACTTTATTTGTGTAAAATTTTCCATCTGCTACATCTAAAGATGTCTAAACTGTTAGTATCAAACCTGCATTCAGCTGCCAGCTGTGCACATTAAGGATTGCAAAACACTAAGTAAATGAGCCAGCATGAAGCCGAGTGGTAGTGGTCCATCTGCCCAGGGCTGTGGGGACGGAGCCGGTACCTGGTCCTTTTCAGAGCCTGTCTCTGCTTCACTGAATAAGAAAGAGAATTAGCCCCATTACTAAGTGTCTTCATTTACAATAACTGATTAATCTGCATTTTTCTGGAGAACTTCTAAATATCCGGTGAATATGCTTCTAGAGCAAGTTAATGGAATTCATTTCTTCTTGAAGGTTCTTTAGACTAATTTTAAGAAAGATCATTTAGAAATTGTCTTTAATACGTTGGCCAACAATCTATA
>NW_024070211.1:83178748-83231248 GCF_014754425.2 Oryx dammah
AATTCAAAAAGATAAAACTCCAAAGCAACGTGTACCAAACATATTCCAAGATCTCCTATCTGTCAATCCAAGTCATAGGTACATTTGCAGCTTTCAAAATTAGCGTCTGTTTCTAATTTCTATCAATGTCTTGCCTTTTTCCCATTCATTATTTAATTAACTCATCTATTTCCTTGTGTCTTCCTCTGGTGTAGATTTCTCATAAATTATAAGGACAGTTTATGAAAATTAAGGAATATTTTTCCTCAGTAATGTTTTCATAGCTATAACTTTTGAGAACAACTTCTTGAGAGATGTTTTGGGAGCTGTATTCTAGGACACATTATTTTCACGGTCTTCCCTCTGGTAGGATGGATAAATGATTTTGCCTTGAGAATTGCATGGGATTTTCTGGTTTCCATATAAAAGATAGATATTCCACTTATAGAAGCTGCAGGCGTAGAGTTCAGGCAGTTTTAAAGTTTAGGCCTGATGGAATGGTATGTCCGGGGGTGATCAGGGGAAAAAGTGATTCTCCGTGGCTATGCTGAACAATGGGAGTGAGCTGTTACCAGTTACTTGTGTCTAGTAAGTCTAGTGTGTCTAGTAAGTCTAGGGAGTCTCCTGGGGTTTCCCAGGTGGTGCTAGTGGTAAAGAATCCACCTGCCAATGCAGGAGATGTAAGAGATGCAGGTCCGATCCCTGGGTCGGGAATATCCCCTGGCGAAGGGAATGGCCACCCACTCCAGTATTCTTGCCTGGAGAATCCCATTGACAGAGGAGCCTGGGGGGCTACGGTCCATAGGATCGCACAGAGTTGGACACGACTGAAGCAATTTAGCTCATGCACACGGTGAGTCTCCTGAGCATTTGTGAGGGAAATGCAGCTGCACAGTTCACAAACCTCTCCTGAGAAAGGAAGAGAAAGCCTCTCAAGTACACTGAACAGGAACTTCACCTTTGTCTGGGGTATCGGTGGGAGGTGGGCAGGGGAGCTTGCCCCTCCAACTGGGAGTGTTGCTGACTCTGAAACCCAGGCAGCTGTTTCTGTCTAGGAAGTCATAGTCTTCACCTGCAAAGTGTCTTCTGGTCAGTTATACCACCGCCCTTTAGGGTAGCCAAGTGGCAACTGACTGTAGTGCACAGTGAAATGTGCTCAGAAAATAACGGAATGATGAAGGGTGCTGGGAGCAACTTAGGAGGGAAGGAAAAGGGGGGACACAGGAGCAGAAGCACCACTGGAGTTGGGATTTTGCAAACAGAGAAAGGATATGCATGTGTCTATGTGCTGACGGGCAGAGGAATTTCAACAGTAAATAATACAAGGCATGGAAATGGATAAGTGCACAGATGTACTTAGGAGATCGGAATTCATGAGGGATTAGGTTCGGGTCAGAGTTCGAAGAATCTCATTTATTAACAGGAAATTTAAGTTCATCCCACAGCAAACCTATGAGACATGTCCTTATTCTTGTTATACTATTGTGATTCTCTTCTTGGATGGGCTGGGTTTAGAAAGAAGACCAATAACAGTAAGCGGATGAATCAAATACCAAAGTGTCCAGAGGCCAGAAGACCAATCTGAAGGTTTTGGAAGAATTAAGGTCCCAGGATATAAGGGCCTGCATGCACGTGTGCTCAGTGGCCAAGTTTTGTCAACTCTTTGCCACCCTGTGGACTGTAGACTGTCAGGCTTCTCTGTCCACGGGACTTCCCAGTCAAGAATACTAGAGTGGGTTGCCATTCTCTTCTCCAGAATCTAAGGGCGAAAACTGGGAAAGAGGCAGTAGAAACAAGGATGAGGCATGAGAATTACTTCCATGGGATGTTCTTTGATGTGAAATTACTGAGTCACACCAAGGGAATAGAAACGTGTACGGCTCAGGAAACATAACTTGCACTGGCTTCACCATACATGCAGATATTTCCCCATTAGTTGGCCAGTCTTTGTTAGGATATGCCTTTACTTTTATTGTTTCGGTTAATGTAACTGCTCTCTCATAAATTCTTTGTATTTATACTTATTTCATTAATAGAAGAATTAAAGTTTTTATTCCCCAAATTTGATTTAGCACTTATTTCTTCAGTTTATCACTATCTCTGTTGTTTATTAGTTGTGTGAGTAAAAGGCTGAGCCTTATGCTTGGCACACAGTAAGAGTTCAGTAAGTTATTGTACTTTTACTCTGTTAATGTTTGTGTAATCTTTTATCTGTAGCATATATTTAAAATATATAATTACTTATACAAATAATTTGTTTTATTAGTTTTATTCCACAAACTTATTTATTTTACTCAATTTCCTGTTTTCACTTAAAAATATTATGAAGTTGGGATAAGCATATTAAATTTTGTTATATAAGTGTGGTGGATGTTAATTTATATGCAAGCTGGGTTTATTTCTGAATTCTCTATTTTTGTCCCTTTCTCTACCTTCATGTTTTTGAATCTGTAAAGTACTCTTTGGAAAGTTACCACTTCATATGTGTTCTGAATCTGGTAAGATGTGTTTTCCTTCATTATTCCTTTGTAAGTGATTTCTTTGATATTTTTTCCACTTATTTCTTTATTTTGTAGGAATTTTAGAACTAGTCTGTGAGGATATATAAAGTGATATTTGGGCATCTTAATTGGAATCTTGTTAAATTTATAAATTATCTTAAGAGATCCTGTCATTTCTATCTATTCTTTCCTGTCAAGAGCATATACTCATACAAGAGTGCTAAGTTGATTCAGTTGTATCCGACTGTTTGTGATCCTGTGGATTGTAACTTTCCAGGATCCTCTGTCCATGGGATTCTCCAGGCAAGAATATGGGAGTGGGTTGCCATGCCCTCCTCCAGGGGATCTTCCCAACCCAGGGATTAAACCTCCGTCTCTCTTGTCTCTTGCATTGGCAGGCCAGGTCTTTACCACTAGCACCACCTGCAAAGCCCCAGGAGCATATATGTCTATATTTATTTTAATCTTCCCTACTTTCCCATTATATTTTGCTGTCTTCTTCAGCAAAGGACTGGGACACAGTTTCAAATCAGATTCTTTGTAACTGACTTCCCCAATCATATTCTTAGAGAATTAATGGTATGCCTATTTCTAAGAATCGTATGAAGGTGGCTCTGTCTGCAGAAAATCTACCTCAGATCCATGTTATTTCAACATAAATAATGTCTCTCAGTTATAAACAGAGGGTGTTACTGCTTATTTTACTAGCTAGTCACTAGATTGTTATAAGGATTATGGAACAATGTATTCAAAATTTATCTGAAAATGTTATAATACAAACAAGGACATGGTATCATAAAACGTAATTTTTAAAATGTTTTTGTTTCCCAGACATTAAGATTTTAGAGCAATGACATCTTCTCTTCTTGGTATTCACCATATGGTGCTAGACCACAGTAGGAACTAAGTTAATACTTCTATGTTCAGGGGAATGAATAGTGACAAAATTTGTATAAAAAGAAAACAAAAAGGAATAGGTTTGGGGAAACATAGAGTCTAGAGAGAATAAGTTTATTTAATCTTACTGGCACATTTATTTCATCTCATATATAATCAAATTAGAATTCAACATTGATCAATATATTAATAGTTTTCCTTCTGCTGGGTCCCCCTGTAGCAAAATTTTATACCTTTATATTAATGTGATGTAGTTATTTGTGTTTCTATTATTTCCCCCTTAGTGTAGCTGCTCTGCTGAAAATGAGATCGTAGCTGGGAGGTGAATGAAAAGGGACATGGCGGGAGGAGAGAATGTTACATAATTATCTGACATTTGACTCCAGAGCAAAGGATCAGGAATATGCCAAGATCACTATAATAACCACTGTCACGCCAGATACTAACCAGAAGCTTTCCACATACTGTTCTTAACCTCAAATTAAAGGTGAACTAGAAGGAAGAACTTATGTCTGACAAAACTGGAGTTCAGGTTGCTACTTTTCTTGTAGTTTTTTTCACCTCCCCACTGCCCATGGAAAAAGCTAAAACTCCTTCCACAAAGTCCAGAAAGAGGAATCCTGATGTAAGGCTTTGGCTGTTCATAGAGCAAAGTATTTGGTTTAGAATTATCATTTGTGAGAAATTATTAAATATACAGACACATTCCATTGATTTGATATCTTAAGTATTTGCTGCTGCTTCTCTTCTTCTTCTTCTTCTTCTTAAAACACACACACACACACCCACACACCCACACACACACACCATCTCAAGGGCTAATAATGTGACCTTGTCATGAGAACTGGCCAAAGCTAAAATATTTACATTGTGAAGCTTCTAGGCTTTTTGGTTCATTTGTAACATGGAGTCTGATGGATGCTTTATGTGGCAGAATGACCTTTCAATTTTTGGATTAAAAATAATTAAAATAATGGCAAGAATGAACTTTTAAGGTTCAGCATCATTAATGTCCTCTTCAGATACAAAATGCATTAAAGACTCACTCCATATATAAACTCTGAAGAGAAGTTCATGAGTCTTATAATAAAAACTAGACAGTATTAAAAGTTTAGAAAGTACTCTCCCCCAAATGATGTTAATGTGCCTGAAATCCTCACTATAACTCACAGGAGGTGAGATAGGGTGGGTGGTTTTATTATCATAACTATTATTATAATTTCTCTTTTCCACCCATCTCGTCTTTTGTACTGTACAGATGGATTAACTGAGTTTAATTTAAAAAACTACAGGACCCAGTCTGAAACCTGACCTTCTGACTTGAATTCATAGAATCACAGTTTCTCAGCTGTGGTACTACTGACATTTTAGGTTGAAGAACTCTCTGTGTGGGGACTGTCTTGTGCAGTTTAAGGGACTGTCCTGTGTCCTGACCTCTACCCACTAGATGCCAGTAGCATCCTCCCCTCAACAGCTGTAAGAACCAAAAAATGTCTCTGCTGCTGCTAAGTCGCTTCAGTTGTGTCCGACTCTGTGAGACCCCATAGACGGAAGCCCACCAGGCTCCCCCATCCCTGGGATTCTCCAGGCAAGAACACTGGAATGGGTTGCCATCTCCTTCTCTCTGGGCATTGCATTTCTTTCTCAAAATGTCTCTGGGCATTGCTAAATATCCCCTAGGTGTGGAGGGCAAAACCACTCCTGACTGACACTATAAGCTTTTCAAAGTGCCATCACCATAAGCGATAATTAACTCCATTCCCACAGAGCCCAAATCGACTTTGTATGGACTGCTTAATGGGATACAGTTGCTCGATGTGCCTGCAGATACTAGCTGGGCTGTCTCCAGCAAGAAGACTATGAGCAGTACTCTCGTATTTATTAAAAGTTATTCATCCAACAGGGAAGACTCACCCAGATATCATACCAAGACAGATGTCTTGAATAGGCCTGATTTTTCTCTATGATGCACCATAGATCTTGATGCATATTAAAGAGCCATGGTGTCAACAGTGCTTTGCATCAGCTATTTCTGCTTTCCCCCATTCTGGGCTCAAAGCAGGATTGCATTTCCTGGCCCTCTTAGTGTTGGGCAGTACCCTTCAACAGGTTCTGGACAAAGATTTGAGTGGAACCCTTTGTCACATTTGGGCTTCCCTGGTGGCTCAGTGGTAAAGAACCCGCCTGTCAATCCAGAAGTCTTGGATTTGATTCCTGGGTTGGGAAGATCCCCTGGAGAAGGAAATGGCAACCTACTCCAGTATTCTTGTCTGGGAAATTTCATGGACAAAGAAGCCTGGCAGGCTACAGTCCATGGGGTGGCACAGAGTGGGACACGACTTGGTGGCTGAGCACGCACACATGCAATGTCACTTTTAGGCCAGAGGAGTAACTTGGTGACGAAAGAACCTCCCAGCTTTCTCTTCCACCTGGCATAGTAACAGGTAGTGCTTGTGATGGTGAAGGCTTGGGTCTCTCTCTGTAAGTTTAGGTCCCTGAGTGACCATATGGGTAGAAGACTACTGCTCACCTGCAATAAATACATAGAATGAATAAAAACATAAGTGTTAAGTGTTTTAAGCCATTGAGAGTTTTAAGGCTGTTAGTTTAGCATAATTTAGCTTATTCTGACTAATGTAAGAGCTGAAATATGAGAACAGATTGAAAAATAGATTTAGGTTAAATCAAGGTCATTTATATGAAAACAGAAAATATAATATAGAACCATTTAGAGCTTCCTTAAGTCTTAGGGCTCTCTATTTTCGTTCACTAATTCTCTAATATTTGGAAATCATTTCAACAAAGATTCTTATATACCTGATATGGTATGTAAACATTATTCTATTACATTAGACTTATTCTTCATTCATTCAAATAGTATTTATTGAACAGTAAATATATGCCAAGTATTATTTGGAATATCTTTCCACTTCATATTGTTTTTGACACCTTTCTTGTGATGAAGACAGATGGCAGAAAGAAGAGGGAGTTCACTCTAATGTCTGAGGAGTGATATATTTAGGAAATGAATCTGAGGCTTTGTGGGGGTTCTTTGTTTGTTTTTAAACTTTCCATTTGCATAGAAATTATTAGAGAAAATGGAAATGATTTCATATATGTAGCCAGGAATTTTCCACCATTTTCACCTTCTGCTTTCTTACCTATAAAATAGGGATAATTTTATGGTTTCCACTTAGAGGATAATGGCAGAAAGGTGGACTGACAAGGTCTGAATTGTGGATTGAAAACTGGATGGATGTGTGATTTCAGGCAAATGACTTAATCTCCCTGTTTCTTACTTTTTTCAGCTGTAAAATGACACAACAGAGCTTAATTTACAGGGCTGTTGTGCATATGAATCAGTTCTAATGAGGTGGATGAAACTGGAGCCTGTTACACAGAGTGAAGTAAGTCAGAAAGAAAAACACCAATACCGTATATTAACACATATACATGGAATTTAGAGAGATGGTAATGATGACCCTATATGTGAGACAGCAAAAGAGACACAGAGATAAAGAACAGACTTTTGGACTCTGTGGGAGAAGGCGAGGGTTGGGATGATTTGAGAGAACAGCATTGAAACAAGTATATCACCATATGTTGAAATAGATCACCAGTCCAGGTTCGATGCATGAGACAGGGCTCAGGGTTGGTGCACTGGGATGACCCTGAAGGATGGGGAGGGGGTTGGGGGGGCGCTCAGGATGGGGGACACATGTACACCCATGGCTGATTCATGTCAATGTATGGCAAAAACCACTACAGTATTGTAAAGTAACGAGCCTCCAATTAAAATTAAATTAATTAAAAGGAAAAATAGAAGGCAATGCACAAGGGGCTTCAAACAGTACCTGGCATGTCCTAAGTGCTCTAGGAACTGATGAATAAAGCACTGGAGTTGGACTACTTCTGTGATGCAAACATCACAAAAGATATTTTGCTTTATTCACCACTTCAACCTAAACATCTGGTTTAGTACTTGGCATAAAACATACAAAACAGGGACTTCCCTGGTGGTCCTGGGCTTAAGAATCTGCCTTCCAATGCAGGGGGTGTGGGTTCAATTCCTGGTCAGGGAACTAATATCCCACATGCCTTGGGACAACTAAGCCCAAACACCACAACTAGAGAAGTTGGCGTGCTGCAGCTATCGAACCCGCACGCTCTGGGGCCTGTGCGCCACAACTAGAAGAAGTCTGTGTGCTGCAACAAAGACCCAGCACAGCCAAAATAAAAAAAAAAAAAAAAAAACAAAAACAGAAGAACATTTACTGAACATATATAGGAGTAGGGATGAGGGGACTGACTCTCACATTCTACTCCTAACCTTGCAACAATCTACCACTGCCTGTCTCACACACTGTGCTCAGCTCTAAGCACTTGGAATAGTCACTGTCCTAGGTCATGCTCCTCTTTTGTAAGATGAAAGGATGATACAAAAGAGCTATAAACTATATAGCTATAAATGAACTAGAATCAATAATATTACACTACCACACTTTTCAGAAAAATGGATGATAAAAACCTTGCAACAACATAATTTAGAAAACAATCAACAGTATGAAAACTCTATAAAGTTGCTCTACTGTGGTTTTAATATTTTCAAAAGGAATTTAAAAGAGACTGCTGCATCAAAAAGGGCAGTAAACTCATTGGTGCTAATGCCATCGCTGAGAGATATGTTACCTTTTCCTACAAGCTCTGTGGAGAGGAAGGAGAAAGAAGCTGAATAAAGAGTAATTAATTTTCAAGCAGAATAAGAATAAGTCCTGGAGATCAAAAGAATAGCATAGTGGGGACTTCCCTGGATGTCCAGTGGTTAAGACTCTGTTTCCATTGTAGGGGGTGCAGGTTTGATCCTTGGTTGGAAACTAAGACCCCACATGCCTCATGGCCAAACAAACAAACAAACAAACTCTATGCATGGTGATAATTACACAATTCTGTAAATATACCAAAAATCATTGAAATGTGCAAGTAAAGCAAGTGGAGTGTATGGTATATATATTATAATGTAATATAATTTTTTTAAAGTATAGCATAGTCATTATAGTCAACAATACTGTATTATATACTTTGAAATTGGTTGAAGATTAGATTTTACATATTCTTATCACAAAAAAGAAATAATTATGTGATGTGAGAGAGGCCTTAGCTAGAACTACACGGATGATCATGTTGCAACTTGTAAATGTATCAAATTATCACACTATATACCTTAAATGTATACAACATTATATGTAAATCATACCTCAAGGGAAAAAAGAGTAATCAATGGCCCTGCTGTCATGTATTAAACTTGTCTTGGTTTTGCTTGTGAAAGACAAAATCTGATCCACAAATAGTATAATCAAAGTGACTTAAACTTTCAAAGACTCAGTTTTTCCATCTATCAAATGCGATAATAATACATACTCCACTGGGATTATCATGAGCATTACATGAAATAACTCAGCAAAGGACCAAGCAAGTAGCAAATATCTGCTTCTATTCTGTCAATAGGAGCAATGAACAGGGTAATAATAACTACTTTTGCAATTATTTACAAGAAAGCCACTTCCTCACAAATGTTAACAGTGTCCAGAGTTATTCTTCTAGCTGATACTGCATAGTTTCAACAGAGAGAGAGAGTGAGTGAGTGAGTGAAGTCGCCCAGTCGTGTCCGACTCTTTGTGACCCCATGGACTGTAGCCCACTAGAAGTTGGTGTTAAAGTATGGGTTTTAGATATGCTAATAAGGCACCTGGAAGAGGCAGCAGGCAAAGAAATGTATACCTGCTTTTGTTGTTGTTGCTGTTTAGTCACTAAATCCTGTCTGACTCTTTGTGACCCCCATGGACTACAGCCTGTCAGGCTCCTCTATACCTGCTAGGTAACCCTTTGTGTGAAGTGCTAGATGGTGAGTTGGGGGAAAAAATGTTTAGAGAAACACTTGGGTCAGAAAACAAGAAAATGGAAATGTAGCATAGCACAGTGGTTAAAAATACTACATAGTTATGTGACCTCACTTAACGTCTCTGTACCTTGGTGTACCTCTGTACCTTAGTGTAGCTTCCCCCACTAAGGAAAATGGAGATAGTAATGCTGAACAAGACTGCTAAGAGGTTAAAGATTTAACATTTATAAATGGCTTAGAACAATGCCTGAAATACACTAAGTGCTATATTAATGCTTGTCAAGACGGAACAGTGATACAAACAACTAAAGTTACACAAAGTGTCCCGTTAGGAAACCTTTGGAGTAAAGACTGGCAATGTGGCCGTCTAGGAGCACAACCTGGAAAGCCATCAGACTCATTCATCAAGCCAACAACCCGTGCTCTTCTCATGTGCAAGGTGAAGTGCTGCAGCCTGAAAGAGCTGATTCACGTTTGACATGACAGACGGGCCAGAGGCGAAGGCAGAAGGGAGTACCAGTTGAGACTGGGAACAACAGAAGTGTGTGCATAGCTAACAGGACTCTTCCTATGGTCATCCACAGCATCCCATAGTGAGCCACAGCATTCTAGGTATGTGTTGATTATATGGAAGTGTCTCCCCAAGGCAGGGCTCCCTGAGGTGCAGGCTGCATCCTGTTCACTGTGAAATCCCTCTTCCAAGGTGCTCAATAAGTATGTGTTG
Organism: Oryx dammah; assembly: GCF_014754425.2. NCBI lineage: Eukaryota > Metazoa > Chordata > Mammalia > Artiodactyla > Bovidae > Oryx > Oryx dammah. Next base: position 83,188,749 of record NW_024070211.1, read on the forward strand.
AGGTCAGGCCAAAGTGAGCAAAAGATTGAGCCTGTAATTACTGAGCACTCAGTTCTCAGGCCCCTAATTGCTCCTCATCCCACTTTCAATCCCCACGATGCTGCTCTAAATTGCTAAACGGGTGGGAAGGGAGAGCTGTGATTCCAAAAACATGGCCCTTTGAGGAAAAACCTAGTCTTCTTTGTAGTGGTGGCTTAAAATTACCCAACAGTGAAGCTGGCTGAGAAGCCCTCTGCTTAGTGGTATTCTCCAGCCACTTTCCTCAGTTCCTCCACAAACACCTCAATACTGGCACAAATGAGACTGAAATCACCAGCTTTGCAAATAAGCTGATTTTTTTTCTTCCTTCTTTCTCGACAGCCATCCATCTACCAAATTCTTTTCCGAGTTTTCCTTGAGAGTCTCTCTCTCCTACAGCCCTCTCACTAATCTTTCTGCCTCCAACCACCACACTGATGCTGAAGCTGAAGCCCCAGTACTTTGGCCACCTGTTGTGAAGAGCTGACTCATTGGAAAAGACCCTGATGCTGGGAAAGATTGAGGGCAGGAGAAGGGGATGACAGAGAATGAGATGGTTGGATGGTATCACGGACTCAATGGACATTATTTTGAGCAAACTCCAGGAAATAGCGGAAGACAGGGAAGTCTGGTATGCTGCAGTCCCTAGGGTCACAAACAGTCGGACACAACTTAGCAACTGAACAGAAACAAACCACCACACAGAATCCATGCTCAGATGACTCTGTAGTCTTACTGTGATTCTGCCTACATATCACTGCAACAGAAATCTTCCTAAAGTACAGGTTCCATCATATCTCTTTCTAGTTCAAGAGCAAGGCTCCCTATTTTCCACCTTTACTGAACCTACTTTACAGATCCTCCATATGTTGGCTCCACCCTGTCTATGTTTTACTTACTAACTTCTGTATGCAGAATCTTCTCTTCTACTTAGGGATCTCACAGCACTAATCCCTGAAATTGTTCTCTCATTTCAGTATAGTATCTGTAATATTTGCTTCTCCATGCTTTTCCCATGTTGCTTCCCCTTTTGCGATCCTAATCCTAATCCTCTGGCTACTCAAGTGCTACCCCTCAATGAACCTTCTACTCTAAGCCACATGTGTCAGTACTCATGTATAATTATATTATCCTGTGCTTCCCTTCCTGTTTCCTCTGCTTACACAAAACTGTTCCTTCTTTAAGAAAACTACAAACTGCTTGAAGGCGGGAAGTTCACAGTATTTTTACCTGTTTACCCAACAAACATTCACTGAGTTACTGAGTTCCAGCCTTGTGTCAGGCACTGCACTAGGCTTTGAGGAACAGTGATGAATGAGATAGTCACAACCCTTGTCTATCCAGCACCTATGTTCTACTTAGTGTTTGTGTGTATGTGTGGCAGTGAGATAAGAAATTTCACATAATTATATGATTAGAAACTAAGGAAAGTATTGTAAGTAAAAGTATAGGGTGCCATGAGACCATTATAAAGTTTCACACTGAAAGAAAATACACCTGAGCTGAGATCAAATGCATAACAAACAAATAGGCAAATGTCCCAGAGAAGGCAATGGCACCCCACTCCGGTACTTTTGCCTGGAAAATCCCATGGACGGAGGAGCCTGGTAGGCTGCAGTTCATGGGGTCGCTAAGAGTCGGACACGACTGAGAGACTTCACTTTCACTCTTCACTTTCATGCATTGGAGAAGGAAATGACAACCCACTCCAGTGTTCTTGCCTGGAGAATCCCAGGGACGGGCGGGGGAGCCTGGTAGGCTGCTGTCTACGGGGTTGCACAGAGTCGGATACGACTGAAGTGACGCAGCAGCAGCAGCAGCAGGTAAATGTCCAGAGGTTTAAAGAAGTTTGGAACCTTAGAGAAACTAAAAAGAGGCTTGTGTCCACAAGTGCAGGGGGCAGAGGCTGAGCCATATCAGATGAGGCCACTGAGGTACACGCTGGGTGTACTTCTTCACACCCTTAGGTGGCTAAGTGAGGGTAACGTGTTTACATGGTCCTTAAAGGAAATGGCAACCCACTCCAGTATTCTTGCCTGGAAAATCCCACGGATGGAGGAGCCTGGTAGGCTACAGTTCATCGGGTTGCAAAGAGTTGGACATGACTGAGTGACTAGCACTTTTTTGAACTTTCCTTGTCTGCATACTTGGGGATTGGGCTTCCCAGGTGGCTCAGGGGTAAAGAATCTGCCTGCCAATGCAGGAGATGTGGGTTCCATCCCTGAGTTGGGAAGATTCCCTGGAGAAGGAAAGGGCAACTCACTCCAGTATTCTTACCTGGGAAATTCCGTGCACGGAGGAACATGGAGTCGCAAAGAGTCAGACAAGACTTAGCAACTGAGAACCCACTCATGCATACTTGGAGTTTACAAAAAAAGTTGAATATCCAAAACTTAAAAAACAGGAACATTTAAGACCTTAGAATGGTGGTCAAGATTCCCATCTTTTGACACAGACATGCTCAGTGAGGATGCAGGGTGAAGGAAATGGTTCAGAAGAAGCTCCCTATGGCATTAGGGATGAGAACACTTGCTGCTATCTGCTTCATTCTGTTTGCTTTCTCAAGTTCAATTAAAAAAGTGTGGACCAATGACAACTATGATATGTATCTACTCTGCTTTACAAGTTTGATGCCAAAATGCTTTACACAGACCACCTAACAGATGGTAATGTATTTCAGCCATTACCAGAGTAGGATTCAAACCAGTGACCCTGAGGTGAGAGGTTGTATATCCAATTACAAATTCCCACTTTCCTTAACTGTTAAGATGCCTAAAGCAATATATTTTATTTACATCAAGATGCATTGTATAAACTATATTTGATAAAAGAGATGACTTCACGTTCTCAACTTAAATCAAAGAATGCTTACTTAAGTATTTTTTTAATTGAATCACACTTTAATGCCATCGTATAATCTTTCGGTTAACAGTGCTCATCTTGATTATTCTAACAAAGGGAAACATGGAAATTAATACTTAAGTTGTAGAGCTTATATCATCTATAAAAATACACACTAGAAAATACAAGAGAGATACCTGGGACATCTGTGAAGGTTTCTCCAAGGACAGATACGTGGAAATTGAGTCCTAAGTCTTTAAGATGCATCAATACCTTAAAAAAACTCTCTGGATCTTTATCATGCTCCCTGGAAGTAAAAACACAAAATATAACTTGTGATATCTTAGGGCATGTATTAGGAAAAGAGTTTTCACTTCTCATAGGCTCAATTCCTCTCTGGTCTACTGTTAGGAGAGCCTCTGGCATCACAGCAGAGATCTTCCCCCACCCTTATACTGTAGTATTATTGTTGTGTGTGTTCATGAATCTAACTTTGCCAGGCTCCTCTGTCCATGGGATTCTCCAGTCAAGAATACTGGGGTGGGTAGCCAACTTCTGCTCCAGGGGAGCTACCCAACCCAGGGATTGAACCTGGGTCTCTTGCATTGCAGAGAGATTCTTTACCATCTGAACCACCAGGGAACCCCTAACTTCTCTATCATGGATTGAAATTCAGTCCTATCAAAGTTTTAAGGCTCTACAGCTTTTCATTAAGGAAAAAATTTATCATGTTTTTCCTATTTTGGGGTTAGAACATAGAAAGTCTGGGCTTTCTGGGTGGCTCACCGGTAAAGAATCTGTCTGGGATGCAGGAGACACCACAGGTTCAATCCCTGGGTTGGGAAGATCCCTTGGAGGAGGGCATGGCAACCCACTCCAGTATTCTTGCCTTGGAGAATCCCATGGACAGAGGAGCCTGGCAGGCTCCACAGGGTCGCACAGAGTCGGACATGACTTAAGTGACTGAGCAGGCATGCATAGAAAGTCTAGCGTATTTTCCTTTCTCCTAAAATGGTTAATTTTCCACTTAACACAGGTTTTTAACAAAAGAAAAGATCAGTCTTCAAACGACAATTCTCTACTGATCATGAGAATGTACCAAAGATGCTTTTCATTTCTGTGAGTCTGAATACCACCCTCTCACATTTACTGAGCTTCTTTGTGTCCACAAGGAACACACAATTTAGGAAGCGAGATTACAGGCTCTCTCACTAATCTCTTATTTTAAATAATTGAATGGAGAATTATAAATACATCAAAAGAGGGTAGGCCTGAGTCTAAGTCTGCTGAGTATTAACTTAGGAGTGGAGGTTAGTCAACACATAAAAGAATAGTAATAAAGATAATTCTTTCATTTAGTAGAAGCTTTGAAAAACATGGATTATTTTTGTTTGTTTAGCTTGTCAGTCTTCTTTGTAATGACAGAATGAGAGGCTAAAGGACACTAAAATTAAAAAAAATTCACCAATTCAAAAAAATCACACTAAAATGGAATGAGTTATTTTTTACGTTCTAAGGTGTGAATATTTCAGTATTTCTTGCAGTTAATTACACTGTTTTAAATTATCTTATTTCAGACAGATGTGGACCAGATGTCTTCAAAATATTTGCTTTTTTATTTATAATTCAGAATTTAAACTTATTTTCTATATTATAGAGGAATAGTTATATATCAGCAATTGAATTTCTCATTTACCAACTAATTATGTAAAATAAATCTGTAAATTGATCAAACTGCTATATGAAATATGAAAATTACATCATTCAGGAAATCTCATGAAAAATGACATCTGCAACCCTAAATGTGTTAATTCACAATTCAGTCAATATTTTCAGTATCAAGAATTAAAACAAATGCATCTTCTGATTAACATTTTAAAATGGCATTTATAATCTCCTGGAATTCTAAGATCTTATAGAATTAGAGTTCTGTAACAATTTATTTTAAGCTCTGTATCTCTCAGTTTGATTTGGTTCAAATAACAAAGAAAGCAGTGGTAAAATGTTCATTGCTTTTTAAGATGACAGGTATTACATACATGTACTATTGGGAAGTTTTGGGGGTAATTCTCATATATTCTACTGCAATGGGCAAGAACAAAGATTTTAAATATTTAAAGAATACCCCATATGCTATCTTCAACCACATCGATTAAATAGCTGCCTCCTAATCTGTAACATAGGTTATTTTACTCTGGAAATACTTAGATGAAAAGAATGGAAACAATATAACATATTTTAAAGAGGGAGAAACACTACAGGGAAATTTAGCCACTTGATTCTCTAAATTTTTCATCCTGAGTTACAAAAATTTTCACTACGGTTCCTTAAGAGAATATCTATTCTAAGTATTTTCTGCTGCTTGTTTGTTTGTTGGTTTGTTTTGTATTAAAATAAAAGTAGATGCAGTTTGGAATTGGAAGGATGTTTAATTGGGTAGAAGCTGTACTTCTTAAAAAATTCCAATGTGAATATTTTCAAAGAAGTAGGTTCCACGAACCTATATTTTCAGTGTTTCTATACAAGATAAATGCATGACAATCCTACTGTATTCTTAACATATTTTTTATAGGTGGACAAAAGCTTTCATATTCAATAGTCACTTTGCATAAGAACACAAAAGAGATTTGTATAGATCCCCTCTCTTTCTGTTTAAACTGTAATATATGGATGAATGTAAGGTGAGATTTTTCTTCTGCATAATTATCCCTCAGAAAAAGAGGCATTTTATCTAAAATCCTTATAAAGTCTCTCATAATATCAGGCACTCTCTCACTTTATTTTTTACAAAGTACAGTTTAAGGAAGTTGCCTTAAACCTAAGACACGAATTGATGAGAATTTTCAGTAGTTTTAGCAGTCATTCACATGATGGGACCAGTAAAAACAGAAGTCAAGGAATTTAATACAGAGTTAGTAATTATTTTGGGAGATATGACTTAATAATTGAAAGTACTGTTGAAAACAAGTATTTTAAACATCACTAAAAAAAAGTAACAGAGTAAGTGGTTACTAGAGACCATGAATAGTAAGTGGGTTTTTAAGCTGGAGAAAAGATTTTCAGGGACAGCATCATACATTCTCACAATCTTGTATCCCAAAACTACTTAGACTAAATTCCAGAAGACAGGTGGTAGAAACATGCCAGCTGCCCGAAAAGGTGGTACCTTTCTGATATCAAGAATGCATGGGAGGGGGGAGCTGAACTAAAACTGCTTCATGAACTATAAGACTGAGAAAAGAGAAATACTTGTAAAAATACTCTATGTGTGATATGTGTTTTAAAGTATTATTTATGTCTAAATTAGTGCATTACATATTACAAGTAGACACTTGACTATTTCATCTATGTCTTTTTCAGTTTACATAGTCAATTCCAGCTGAAAAGTTTTCTTGGTTTTCTCTAGACAAACGAGAAGTTGCCTACTATTCAGAGGATCATTAAAGACGTGAATGGATATTTAACAGCCATATAGCAAGGCCTGGATATATCAATGGTAGATCTCAATATATTCTGTCAAGAGAGGAACTCATTGTAGATATCCAAGAATTATCCATGGATCTTATCCTAGCAACCATGATATTAATGAACCCATTTAGTAGAATATGTGAATCTGTCTCAAATTCTTTTCTACGAAATCTAACACGAAATTCTCATACTTATGATTTTAGCATAAGGCATGAAATATAGGATGAGTGAGTGAGTGAAGTCGCTCAGTCATGTCTGACTCTTTGCGACCCCACAGACTGTAGCGTACCAGGCTCCTCTGTCCATGGGATTTTCCAGGCAACAGTACTGGAGTGGATTGCCATTTCCTTCTCCAGGGGATCTTCCCAACCCAGGGCTCGAACCCATGTCTCCTGCATTGTAGACAGACACTTTACCATCTGAGCCACCAGGGGATGGAGGATTTAAAAATAATATTTTAGGGGCCCCTTTTTGTGAACAGCTGACAAGATTAAACACATTTTTGTAATATAGTCAATTCTCTATAACCATATTTGTAGACTATGGATTCCTGAACACTCTTCTGCTCTTATCCACTGTTGGTAGTAACATAAAGTGCAACAATATTTTAGAGGGCAATTTGGTAATGTACATAATAAGCCTTGAATTATACATAACTCTTGCTATAGTAATTCCAATTCTAATTCCAATTAGAAAATTTACTCTCTGAAATAAGGAGGTGCATAGAAATTCAGTCAAGGTAAGTTTTTAATAGCATTGTTTATAATGGCAATAATCTGTAAACAACCTAATGGGATGATAAAGAAATATATTTTGACACATACATACAAAGGCTATATATTGTCACCCTGTTTATTTAACTTATATGCAGAGTACATCATGAGAAACGCTGGACTGGAAGAAACACAAGCCGGAATCAAGATTGCAGGGAGAAATATCAATAACCTCAGATATGCAGATGATACCACCCTTATGGCAGAAAGTGAAGAGGAACTAAAAAGCCTCTTGATGAGAGTGAAAGAGGAGCATAAAAAGTTGGCTTAAAGCTCAACATTCACAAAATGAAGATCATGACATCTGGTCCCATCACTTCATGGGAAATAGATGGGGAAACAGTGGAAACAGTGTCAGACTTTATTTCTGGGGGCTCCAAAATCACTGCAGATGGTGACTGCAGCCATGAAATTAAAAGACGCTTACTCCTTGGAAGAAAAGTTATGACCAACCTAGATAGCATATTCAAAAGCAGAGACATTACTTTGCCAACAAAGGTCCATGTAGTCAAGGCTATGGTTTTTCCAGTAGTCATGTATGGATGCGAGAGTTGGACTGTGAAGAAAGCTGAGCACAGAAGAATTGATGCTTTTGAATTGTGGTGTTGGAGAAGACTCTTGAGAGTCCCTGGGACTGCAAGGAGATCCAACCAGTCCATTCTAAAGGAGATCAGCCCTGGGTGTTCTTTGGAAGGAATGATACTAAAGCTGAAACTCCAGTACTTTGGCCACCTCACGGGAAGAGTTGACTCATTGAAAAAGACTCTGATGCTAGGAGGGATTGGGGGCAAGAGGAAAAGGGGACGACAGAGGATGAGATGGCTGGATGGCATCACCGACTGGATGGATGTGAGTCTGAGTGAACTCCGGGAGTTGGTGATGGACAGGGAGGCCTGGTGTGCTGCAATTCATGGGGTCGCAAAGAGTCGGACACGACTGAATGACTGAACTGAACTGAACTGATACGATACAATACATGCAGCCATGAAAAATAATTTTGCAGAAGTATATTTTTTGACATGGAAAATACTATTAAGTAAAAGGGAAGTGATAGAGTACCAGGTAAACTATACTGAAATATATATGTTTATGTGTAGAGGATATATTATAAATGTCTTTTTTTTTAAACTTGTTTTCTATCATTCTTTTAGTAAGTCTTTTTATATAAATCATTTTAAAGCTTTAAGGAATCACCTCTCTCTAAGATTCTGCCATACAATTGTATTCATAAAGGTTTTTGCCTAACTCTGTAGAATTTTCAGTATTTATAGTGGCACATTTATTCATTGCCTGTGACACTTCCATATTTGACAGCTGCCCATCAAGCTAACTTGATTCATCATAAAACATTCTAGAAGATGAGTCAGAGTCCAAGTCTCGCAACAATTCCCACATTCTTGACTAGGTAAGAATGAAACAGTCTGGCTGGGAACGCATTTCTCCGCAGCCCAACTATGGCAGAAGAGACCAGCACAGAATATTTCAGGCTTACTGGAAGCAGCAGATATAGCAAGAACAGCTTTTATTCCCAAATATTATTCAGAACATTTGAAAAGCATAAACTGTTTCCATGTGTTTTTTCTTCCTATATCTGTTCTCTCTCTGTCGCCTTTCCCATTTAGTTTTTTTAGAGCTAAATTTCTTCTTATTCTTAACATTCATTCAGTAAATATTTATTGAGGATTGCTAAGTTCTCCATACTTGTCACTTATACTCAACTGTTACCCTTTCCTGTTTTCCCACATAACGTTATACTTATTGAATGCAATCACTTCGATCTAGTTCCTTGCCTTGCCTGGGCAGAAACCTGGCTCTTCTCAGGTGCCATAGCTTTCCCATATCACTCTGGATTGAGAGGTCCATGAGGAAAAGAGAAATGATGCCGGCTTTGTTTACTGCTAAGTACCTAGTGCCTTGCTAGTGGAAGACATTCCTTGTATGCATCAATATTCAGTTCTCTTCTTCTGGGCATACAGAAGACTCCATGTTCATTCCCTTGAAGTAGGAGAGGCTACAGGACTAGATTTGACCAATGGATTGCCAGCTAAGTGATGTGTGTCACTTCCAGGTAGAAATTTCTAAGAGCAATTCTAGACAGCACTTTCTCTGTTGTAGTGATTCTTGAAGAGGTCTTGTATCAAGATGGTTAGGATAAAAGACTGAAGTGATCTGGACTGCTACATGGAGACGAGATGCCCAATAAAGCCACCTAAATAAACAGCAGACTTCTAGTTAGTGGGAGAATTAAACTTCTGTTGTGTTTAAGCAAATGAGATTAAGGGGTCTTTATTACTTCAGTATAAGGTGGCCTATGCTGACTAATACATTATCTGTTGCATACAATTAACTGCTCTAAAAATATCCGTTGAATGAATAAAGGTGTAGGAAAAATGATTTACATTTACAGAGCTCCTGCTATGTTCAAGGTCCTACACTAGGCACCTGATCATAACCTTAAAGCTTCTCAACTAAGTGGTCATAACAAACATAACTATTCCTTCAATCACGATCACACGGAAGAAATTGCATCCGCATTTGAAATCATGTCAAATTACTCTAAAGTCATATTCTTTCTTCTGTACAGTTTTTGACTTCTTCCTTTCTTTCTTCCTACATATAATGAGAAGGAAAAGAGAGCAGGTACCTTCAGTCCGTGGTATTGTTTCCAGATCATCAAGCAATGAACAATTCTGAGATTGCTACTTGAAGTTAAAACCCACTGGATAAGATGTAGCAATAAGAAAACGGGGAAGTAACGTGGGATTATATGATTTCTCCAACATCATGGTTTCAAATTTCTTCACCTTTTCTTATACCCTCCATCTTTGCTTCTTTGTTATGAAGTGCCATGTTGCTTTCAAATTCAGTCCTGTGTTCCTCCTTCCAAAACATAAGGCTTCTGCCTGCCACTCTCTGCTACTTGTTGTGACCACTTACCTATTATCCTTCTATTATCCCTCTATATGTCTGCCAACAATGATCAGTTTTGGCTTCCTGCCACAGGTGCTGCTTCTGCTTTTAAAATGGTGCTTTGCATAGAATTCAACAGATAGTCTTATGCGGCATCAACTTCTCAACCTCTCCCTCCCTCTGATATCTACCAGTGCCTTCCTTTCTCTAACTCCACCAGCCCTTTCCGCCATCATTTAGTTACAGGTGACTAGAGCCAAAAATATTCACTATGGCTTTTTCTGAATGTTACTCACACTGCATTCTGCCCTTTACTTTCAGAGGAAGAATGAAGTGTACATTTCAGAGAAAAGTGGCTCTGCCAATCACCAGAGATATGACTATTTATTTGTATGTTGTATAAACTCACATAGCCTCAGTTTTTTCATCTTTAGACAGGGGTAAAAATAATATCTACATTTAAAACAATGTTAGGGATGAAGTGCCTGGTACTTTGCAGGTACACAATAAACTCTCATTTTCTTCATCTTTGGTATTTGTGGCATTTTAATATTTTAGAAATGTTAACGAGTTTAGGTCATCTCCCTGCCACCCCAACATATTCAAGAAAATAAGATGGTTTATGTTCATTACTTTGAGGAAGGTATGACCCAGAGGAAAAGTCTCCTAACCCCCACAAAAAAGGGAGAGTCATCTTGGCTGGTCACAGGAGCAAAAGCATTTGCAGAAATGGTAAGGGCTTCAGACAGGTACAGGTATATAAGCAAAATGCCCCCTGTGAATGGAGCATATACCCTCCTGCACCAGGTCAGTGTTCCACCTCTAGACAAGGAAAATGGAGGACTGATGGGGCAGACTGGAGGAGAAGAGAAGTGTGAGAGTCCTCGAGCCATGTACTGCACTTCCTGGGTGAGGCAGAAGCATGACTCCAGACAGTGAATGTCTGAGGGTGTGCACACAGTACTGGGGACATTTGTGAGAGACTACTGAGCTATGTAGGCATCAACTTGGAGCCGGGATTTCCTTGAATGTCATAGAAAAATCACAGAGCTTCTGACAGACTGATAGAAGCAAGGGATCCCTCAGCAGTGGCCTGAGAGGAATAAGGACCAGGAAAATGGAAGACAGAGAGTCTTGAATGGCTTGAGCTTTCCATCACCATATTGAAATGGGCCATTGTACAGAAATTAAGTCACAGAAAAATAAAATTCTAATTTATGCATATCAGGGTTTCAAGCCATCTGCACATTCATATTCTCATCTTTCCTTTCAAGAGCAGAGGCAGAGGTGTCTGTCTGTTAGAGCTCTAGACGTTCTACCTTGTATCTTCTTGAGAGATCTGCATTCTCATGGTCAGTTTCCTTCCTAAAACATGCGATCCTATTCCTTCCTCCACGATTTCTTCATGTGGATCTTGGGCATTTTTGAGTTATCCTTTTGACCTGACACCATTTATCGACAACAACAGTTCCAATAATATACTCCTTCTAGGTGACTTTTCACAGATCCTTTCATCTTAGAATACTAGCTATATCCTCGTTTCCTACCTCCTGGGTCTTTCCTACCTCTTCACTCCCATTCTTTCATTCTCTTAGATGAAAATGCTCTCCAACAATACTAATACCCACCTGTGTCCTCCTTCATTCTCACTTCATATTTCCTCCTACATTTGATACCACTGACTTTCTTAGAAGCAATCCTTGCTTGGTTTCCAAATAGTGTATTTAGACTACAACCTAATGACCTCCTCCATGAAATCTTCCCACTCATTCCATCCAGCAGGCCACCCAGTGAAAACCAAATTCAAGGAATCATTTTTCCCAGTAGGTCTCTCAACATGATTCCCCTTTAAACCTCCCTCTGCTGAAAGTTCAGACCCCCCAGGTTTCTGTTGAACAACGACTCCCACTCTTCCTGGATATTGTAGACAGTAATTTCATTCAGCTGTCTAACTTGTCAATGACCTCTCTTTTTCTACAGTTTTTGCCAGAAAGCTCACAGAAACCCATGACTCAAATAACTGGTCTGCCATGAAGTATCTTAATTAAGATAAACTGGGTCTTTCCCACTCTTGGGATGTTACTTAGCAGCTACTGTTACACATACTTTTAAACCATCACAATGTATGTAATTACTTTCTCTCAGACCTGAGAGTTTCTATGGAACTAAGCCCTTTCCCCAACTCATTACTAAGTCCTTCTGTTTCCCTCCATAGTAACGTTTTTCCTTGTCAACTGTGGTGACCTGAGCTGTAATTTGAGACTGAGTAATCATTTAGATTTTCTTTTGGACTATAACATTTCCCTCAAGAGATATGTAGAAAACACATTCAGCACTCAGAGTGTGTGTGTGTGTCTGATTCTTTACAACCCTGTGGACTGTAGCCTGCCAGGCTCCTCTGTCCATGGGATTTCCAAGGCAAGAATACTGGTGTAGGTTGCCATTTCCTCCTCCAGGGGATCTTCCCGAACCAAGGATTGAACCTGTGACTCATGTTTCGTCTGCATCACAGGTGAATTCTTTACCACTGAGTCACTGAGGAAGCGCACATTCAATCACTTACTGGTTATTCTGAGAACTACTCCTGTAGTGAGAACTTTCTCTAGGGAGTAGACTAGGAAATTCTTTGACATTATTGAGAATTGTTGTGTTTCTACTTCTCATAAAGGAAGATGCATAATTTTTGTTTCCTGCTTTATCCTGACTTCCAGGAGGCTTACAGTTAAGTTTTCACATTCAATCTCAGCATCGGTCAAATGGAAATAACAGTACCAAAAAATATAACAGAAATTGTAAAACTCATTGGATGAGCTCAATAATAGGATATTGCAGAGAACAGAATCAGTGTTCTTGAGGTAAACAGAATTTACCCAATGCAAACAACAGAGAAAATGGACAAAAAGAAAAAATAAGAAAGAACCGAACCTCAGGGAGTTGTAGGACAGGAACAATTTCTTACACCTGTATGTGAATCTATAATTATTTCAGTATGAATTTCAATGATAAAAATGCATGTCCATTGCATTAAAAATAATTCTGAAATATATGATGTTTGCACTGAAAGCCCCTACTTTCTGACTCCTGAGTCTACTCCTCAAATGTAAGCACTATTAATAACTGGTGAGTAGGCTTCCTGACCAATTTCTATGCATATGCACAAATATATATTTGTGTGAGTGCATTTTTATTTATGTTTTATTTATCAACATGAGATTACTATCATTCTGTACTTTCCATTTTCACTAAATACCTCACATATATCTACATACATCAGTGCATATAGATATCTAATTTAATAATGTTTATCTAATATTTCACAGTTTAAAGTAAATTCTCCTACTAATGGACATTTACGTTAGTTCTAATTCAATGATATTTCAAACCATACATCTAGTTCTTTTTATAACATTCAAATTTCTCTTTTGTGGAATCCTATTTGTTCTTGTTTTTCCTACTACCCTGCAAATGTAGCCATCTCAAATCTCTAACGATGATCTATTTCCCCTTTCCTACAATGTTTGCCTACCTTATGGAACCCTAGTACTTTCAAAGTTTCTCCTACTCACTCTACTACGTTGTAAGTTCCCTGAGGGCAGAGCTCATCCTCTGTTTAACCTGTATTCCTCCTGTGCAGAATTAGGCCTGGCATATAGTTTAAAAAGTTATTATTCTGAGTTGACTCTAAATCTAGTTCACCTCTCATGAATCTAATATTTTTATTGCCACCAACTATAAATTACCTTTTTAATTATTTAATGAGGTGCCTACACAAGAGTTTCCACTTGGCTCTTCCAAAGACAACTCATCTCTAATACTTAAAAACTAAACTGCTGCCTTGTCAAATACAGCATTAACGACTGAACTCCTCTTCTGTACTGACACACCTTCATCCGCCCAATGTTCTAGGACTCAAGCATGATTCATTTCTGAACACAAAGAAGCTGCTTCCCAGTAGTCCTGATAAGCAACCCATAACCAATCTTGCCATTCTTCCCATACAGATAATTTAAGATTTGCTTGATAATCCATTTTTATAGTACAACATTATTACCTCATACTTGACAATACCAGTGACTTTCAGACTTTCCCTCTGCCAACTCAGCCTCCAGAATAACTCTTACATTATCTTCTTCTATATGACTTTCCCCTTATATCTCTTTTCTGAAGTGTGTCCTAAAAACCATTACATTGAAATTAAGCCCCTCTATCCAACATTCAAATAGTTCAATCAACTGACTCCCTCAGATGAATGTTGATACTCATACTCATTCCCATCCTCTTCTCTTGTTTGCTGTTTTCCATCCACAGCTCCCGTGACTATAATCCCGAGTCTGGAACACATCTCTGCTCCTCTCTGCCACTCCTTGCCCACTGTCTCCTTTACTGACTTTGGCTTTACTGCTACTGGTAGTCATTCATCCCTATGAAATCCCATCTCCCTCCGAATCATGTAAGAACATTCATAAACAACTGACGATTTCATGAATGTGTTCATTCACATTATCTCATATTTAATTGTATGCTGTCCTCTTATAATTAGTCTGAAATCTCAACCACAACAGTGAAATTCTTTGACTTTAGAAGTTGGTGGAGTGAGTGAATGATAGCTTCGTCATGGCTGAATAAAGACAGTTACATTTTTTAAATTACAATAGGATAGGTCTATGAAATGACATGAAGGATCATGTGTTTTTTTTTTTTTAAATGGAGGATTAAACATGGCCTGGATTATTAGATGCCTTTCATCCAAATGAATTTCAATTCTTCATAACAGGTTTTCATATTCCACTGTGGACATTTTGTCACATCTAGAAATGACAAGGTCTTCAATCATCTGGCAAAGAATCTTAATTTGAAGAGAAAAATCTACTCCAAAACTTCTTTCTGATTTAAAAAATGTTAAAGTAGAAATGGATAGAGTGACTCATAAAAAATTTCTCCAATGGGAAGAAAAATGCTAAAATTCTGTTCATTTTATATATTTTGTCTTATTTCTAGACTCAAATGAGACTGCTGTGTTTTTTTGGCTGACACAGAGATCTCCTAGAAGAGACATCTCCCTTACTCAGCAGCAACTGTGAAGCATACCAGATTGTCATGGCAATGACTGTGGAAAAGGAGGAACACAATATGGGATGTCTGTTCTATAAAGACCTGCTCAAAATGACGTGTTCTTGTTGCTGCATATGTTGCATTTTTTCATCTCATAAACAGTATTAATTATGTATCTCCTCTCTTCTCCTACATTCTCATAAATGAAATAAACCTGTATTATTCTACTTAGTCCCACAGCATAAAAGAAAAAAGTTCAGCCCCAAATTTCACTACCCAGTCTTTTGTTGCTTATTATTTAAAGGTATTAAGAACTACTCATATTAGGTGCCAAAGTAGACTAATAATTTATATGGAAAAGAAAAAAAAGACTCTGAATATGGTAACAGCATCACATGCTCAAAATTAACGATATTGATCAAGAAATGACTCTCCAGAAGGAGAAGCCTCATGAACCAAGTAGAATTAAGTAGACTTAATTAGTAAGTCTACTGATTGCTGGTAGGTATCAGAACAATTTACTTCTGGTCAAGAGTGGATAACAAAGTCAGGTGTGTCAGTGTATTTGGTGAGAGAACTTTCTGACAGTCTGCTTTAGTGGCGCACGTAGAGCTGAAAGAAGGAAAAAAGATGCTTATTGGAAGCTACTGATAATCGATCTATGACTATATTACTAATTGTGTTTTGTCAGAATAAGTGAAGTAGAATAGTTTACATTGGTGATAGAACCTAGTGAAACAGTTAAAAAATCTTAGTTCTGATATTTAGTACCTGTAATCCAGGACAAATTACCAAACCCATATGAGATTTAATTTTTTCATCTGCAACAATCTGGCTAATAACACTCAGTTCAAAGAGCTGTTGAGAGGATTAACTTAGGTGATGTATACAGAACGATTTTCAGTGCCTGGGAAACAGAGAATACACAATAAGTGATGGCTGCTATTATAACTACTGTTATAATAATTATAATCACCTTTGTTTTAGTCTTCATTTATAGAACTGGGGATTTAAGAATAGTCTAGTGAGTTTGATAGCCACTATAATTGGACAAAACATAAAGTTTGTGATACTTTACCATCAGTTATTTCTAGTACAAGTGGAATGTGTCATTGTCGAACTTTTCAAGTTTACCTTGATAATTACACACAAAGGCATCTGAAGTGTCAAATACGTTACATGTGCAAATAATATCATAAGCACTCAATAAATGGCACTTATCATCTACAACACCGAGTTATTAATACAAATATGATGAAAAGTAAAGTTTGTGTATAAAGGCACATATGTCCTTAACTGAATTTGTCTTCTCAGGACAGTATCCTTAATTCTGTCAAATGACACCATTAATCTTGTCACCAAACCCACAATTAGCTCAGACACCCTCACAACAATATATTAATCCTGGACCAACACCATATTACCACCCAAGTATATTTCTCTTTTCTTGATATGGTTTAGATGTTCATCATTCCTTCCTAGAACTATTGTAACATCATATCAAATCACTTTCCTAAATAATTACAACAGAAATTGGGCGAGTCGATGGTCATTTACCCCCTTCTTCACTTGGATGTTATCCAAAGGCAACAAGAAGAAGTGGAAATAAAGTGGAAATGTAACTTCTACAACATGAAGACATAAACCCTCCTGAACCACACAATCGATGAAAAAGCAGCTCAGAATAATGAAGATCCAACAGGTGGACAGGTGGAAGTGGGATGGAGGAAACCCCCAGCTTCTTAGGGAGAGCTGGCAGAAGGCACTTCTCCCAGGGAAGAGTGTGCCATGTATGCAAGACCAAAATCCCTCCTTAGCAAAACCTCACCAGGGTTTGTGGGCTGCTGGTGCTAAGAACTTCCCTATGCCTGGGTCGGTCTTGAGAAACAGAGAATGAAGTCTAAGAAAGAGATCGGACAGAGAAGGCATTTTTTGCAAGAAGTAGTTTGTCTGACAATCATCTTTTCTGGGAGGATTATGGAACGATATTGGCTGGGACATGAAATAATTTTGTTCCTGACTACATAATTCACTCATTTTTATGGATTTGAATGGCACCAGAAATTGAATTTCCCACAAACATCCTAAAATAAAGGTAACCTTTTAAAAAGGTAAACATTACAAAATCTGTTCCTTCTGCTTTAGATTCAAATTTTATGGAATTCATTTTTACAAAATGAAATCTGTATCATACCTTCCAAATGAGAACTTACCCAAAGATGTAGTAGTATGTGTATATTCATTTATAACAATATTTACATTTAGGAATAAGTTCACACATATTCTAGGAACAGTATGGGTTTAAGATAAAAATTAGCTAATTAATTTTTCATTATTTTGCAAAGAGTTTCTTTGATATTTATTCCAATTTGACTTTATATTATTATACTTTTAATACTTTTTCAGTTATTTAAATTTAAAAGTTAACATATATGTTAGTATATTTCAGACTTGAGAAATATTAAAATGATGGACAATTTTAACCATTCAAGTCACAGAAAGATGCTACTGATTTTATATCCTTGATGCATTTGTAGGAGAGATATGTAATAAATGCCTCTTATTGAGTGTTTTCATCTGTAATCAGGCTTGTAATACAAAACCACCAAAGAAAGGTTATAAAGGGATCTTTTATTTACTTGATTATCAATTATCTTTAGGCTGAATGCCAAGCAGACCAGCTTTACATTCAAGATGATACATAACAAAATGTTGTTGGTTCTGTGCATGCTAAGTCACTTCGGTTTTATCTGACTCTGTATGACCCTACAGGGTTCATTTAATTAGAATTTTTTTACAGTGTATTAAACTATAACAATTCACAACAACAACAAAAATCACTCATCTAGTGTAAGTTTTTGGCCCAAGGAGAAGAATATCCTTGTTTGAACTTAGGAATTCATTCGCTGAAGGAGAACTATGTATGTCTGTTTGTCAGACAGAACTTACACAAAGCACTGGGATGCAAGAATTACTAAAGAGAATGAGAGACCCACTCCTTAAGGAGTCTAAATTCTAGTCAAGAAGAGAAGCTGTTCTCTCTGTGCTGTGATTTGAGAGATAAGAAGGGAAGTCCATTGTCCACAAAGCTCATCTGTGACTCTTACTGTCTGAAGTTCCCTAAGGCCAGAGCTTTTGGTATATCTTGGTCTGCTTAGTCACTCAGTTGTGTCCAACTCTTTGTGACCCTCTGGGCTGTACCCCACCTGGCTCCTCTGTTCATGGGATTTTTCAGACAAGAATACTGGAGGGGGTTGTCATTTCCTCCTCCAGGGGATCTTCCTGACCCAGGGGTGGAACCCAGGTCTCTTGTGTCTCCTGCACTGCAGGTGGATTCTTCACCTGCTGAGAGCCACTGCGGAGGCTCATATGTTGGTGGTACAACAGAGTTTAAGCAAAGTACTCTGTTCACAGAAGGTTGGTCCTAAATATTATTTGATAACTGGATGGTTAGATGAATAAGTGAATTTCCTTTTTGTGTTTCATTTTAGAAAAGCAGGTAAACAAGCAACCTCTTTAAAATGTAAATATCCTGGAGGAGATAAGACATCAAGATATTAGCAAGAATGTACACGTTGGTGTGATTTAATTTAAAGTTATATGTATGTATATTATGTATCTTGTATTCTTTGGGGATTAATATATTGAATTAGATTACTAAGCATGTAAATTCAATGATTAAAGTAGGAAGGCCAAGAATATGAGATTTTGAAATGTGAAGAATGCACAAGGAAGGCTAGAATTGTGTGGAATAGCAAATGAAAGGAAGTCTGGAGTGCCTGGGTGAGAGCTAAATGACTCACACTAGGAGGAGGATAAACGTACAAAAAACTGAGATGGGGCAGTTCCTGCTTTGCAAAAACTTCACCCATTTCACATTTGCTGGAGGCTGGCTTTTAAAGAGTTGATCTGCAAAAAGTAAAGCTTTTTAAAAAAAAATTTTTTTTAGCTATGAACCATGGTATATGGAATCTGAGTTCCCTGATCAGGGATAGAACCCATACACTCTGAATTGGAAGCACAAAGTCTTAACCACTGGGCCACCAGAGAAATCTCTGTAAAGCTTTTTCAGTGGTCTCAGTTCACAAGTTCTGGACTCTGGCATAAGAGAACAGGGCTTTTCAAGGAGCTCCTGTAGGATGGGGGGGGCGGGTATCAAGCTGCCATTATCAACTTCATTCTAGCCCAGGAGGCAGTCCCATATACAAGGAATGGAGGGATGGAGCCATCGTGTCCACCGGACCGTTCCCTTCAATTTAGAATTACACGGAAATGTGAAGATAAGCAATGAGACAAATTTTGGTTGAATCTTTCTACCTCCCTGAGTTCAAGTTCATAACCAGTTTAGTTCAGTGTTCTTGAAACATATGTGGCTCAGGCGCCGAGGAGTAATGTGTCTAACAGAATCCCTCATTCAATTATCCTCACGTCCTCAGTGAAGCATTGCCTGACTTTTCCAGGCAGAATTACTAGCTTTCTCTTTTGGGTTTTCACGTATTATGCTGTAATGCAATTATCTGGGAGCTCTCTGAGGTAGGGGTCTCAAAAGAAGCCCTATCAATACATGTGGAGAAGGATAATATTTGAATACTAAGTATTAATATTAGTATTAATCAATGTGCTTGATGGACTTCTTGCCTCAGTGTTTCCTACTTTTCCAATCCGCTTCTCCCCCACCCACCAGCAACAAGGATATTCTAGTCTTTGCCCTTAAGGTAGGGTTATTAAGCAGAAATGCAAACAGAAGACAAACAAATAGTTAATTCTTGATTTCCATATTAGAATTCTGAGGCTGAGGTCTAAGTAACAGTTTTGGAGAATAATACTAAGTAGGTTTTTCTCAACACTCTTCCTCACTCATTCCACCCCCTCCTCTTAAAATCCGTGGGTTAAGAAAGGCACGTGTAAGAGAATGGAGACAATCCCGAGTAGACTCCAAGGGGATCGCTGGGGGCAGGGGGGAAAAGCCAGTTTGTTGGGACAGTGACCTTCGTCTTGTGTCTTTTCTTCTAGAAACCAGCAGGTTTGCAGTAGCTCCATTGGCCAGCATGTCATGGGATCAATTGAGGAAAATAAACAGCCTGAGTCAGACAAAAAGCAGATTTGCTGGGTTTTCTGAGGTCCAGAAGTGGAATGGGAGAGCAGCCAATATTTCCAAAAGCCCTGAGTAAGAGAAAGACATTTCCAGAGTGAGCGCTACAGAGAGTCTCCTGCGGTGCACACAGCATGAACAGCTCTGTGTACAGGCAGATGGGAACTGAACGTACTAGACACCAGCTCTGGGGTGTCCATCCCAAAGGAAATCAGCCCTGAATAGTCACTGGAAGAACTGCTGCTGAAGCTGAAGCTCCAATACTCTGGCCACGTGATATGGAGAGCTGACTCATTGGAAAGGACCCTGATGCTGGGAAAGATTGAGGGCAGGAGAAGGGGTGACAGAGGCTGAAATGGTTGGAAGGCATCATCGACTCAATGGACATGCATTTGAACAAACTCCAGGAGTTGGTGAAGGACAGGGAAGCCTGGCGCGCTGCAGTCCATGGCGTCACAAGAGTCGGACATTACTGAGTGGCTGAATAACAACTGGGAGGTGATCACCAAGAACCACACAGGATCATATTCTTCTCAAAGGATGCCAGTGTGGGCTTGTGCCTGCTGAGACCAAGCTTTCTCCTTCGATGCTCCTAAGCATCGTTAGGACTTGAAGTGCTACTTGAAGGAGAAATCGGGGGAACTGTAATTTTACTGATTTATCATAAATCCACTGAGAGAATCCTGAGGTAAGAGAGTCAGGTTATGGAGAGACAAAAATTAATAATAACAACATAAACTTATATAGCCTTTATATGGATCAGAAACTGTTCTAAGACCACGGGATGGATAAAATCATTTTCTCCTCAGAATTCTGTGAGGTAGGCAACAGTCTTCCACGTAATTTACAGATAAAGAAACCGAAGCTTTGTGAGTTCCCAGCGTGGCCCAGTATAAAGGGTAGACCTAGGATTTGAACCAGCAGTCTGTGTTCACAAATTAAAACCCAGTGTATGTGGACACTGGAGGTGTCAAATTCCTTGCCTCTGGTAAATGTGTACTGAATGTAAAAATCAATGAGTGAATAGCTTTATCTTGGATTTCTTTCATGTTGTACTATAGTTCAAGTTCATTTAATATGGCTCTTTTACAGATGGCTAAATTACAATTTTAAGTTCTTTCATCTGAAAGGGCAATATTAGTGTAATATATATATTTATTATTTCTTATTAAATAGTATAGCTGATATCATGTGAAATCCCAGGCTGGATGAAGCACAAGCTGGAAGCAAGACTGCCGAAAGATCAATAAGCTCAGATATGCAGATGACATCATCCTTATGACAGAAAGCAAAGAGGAACTTAAGAGCCTCTTGATGAAGGTGAAAGAGGAAAGAGAAAAGCCTGCCTTAAAATTCAACATTCAAAAAAACGAAGATCGTGGAATCTTCATGGAATCTGGTCCCATCACTTCACGGCAAATAGTGAAACAATGGAAACAGTGACAGACTTAATTTTGGGGGGCTCTAAAATCACAGCGTGGTAACCACAGCCATGAAATTAAAAGATGCTTGCTCCTTGGAAGAAAAGCTATGACAAGCCTAGACAGTGTATTAAAAAGCAGAGACATCACTTTGCCAGCAAAGGTCCATATAGTCAAAGCTATGGTTTTTCCAGTAGTCATGTATGGATGTGAGAGTTGGACCATAAAGAAAGCTGGGCACTGAAGAATTGATGTTTCTGAACTGTGGTGTTGGAGAAGACTCTTAAGAGTCCCTTGGACTGCAAGGAGATCAATCCTGAATATTCATTGGAAAGACTGATGCTGAAGCTGAAGCTCCAATACGGTGGCCACTAGATGTGAAGAGCTGACTCACTGGAAAAGACCCAGATACTGGGGAAGATTGAGGGCAGGAAGAGAAGGGGACAACAGAGGACGAGATGGTTGGATGGCATCACTGACTCAACGGAGATGAGTTTGAGCAAGCTCTAGGAGTTGGTGAAGGACAGGAAACCCTGGTGTGCTGCAGTCCATGGGGTCACAAAGAGTCAGACACAACTGAGCGACTGAACAACAACGTATTTAATTTACAGTATTATATTAGTTTCAGATACACAACAGAGTGAATCAGTATTTTTATAGATTATACTCCATTTAAAATTATCATAAAATATTGGCTGTACTCCATGTGCTGAACATTATTCCTTGTATATTATTTTTTAATACATAGTAGCTTGTATGTATGGAGAAGGCAATAGCACCCCACTCCAGTACTCTTGCCTGGAAAATCCCATGAACGGAGGAGCCTGGTAGGCTGCAGTCCTTGGGGTCGTTAAGAGTTGGACACAACCGAGCGACTTCCCTTTCACTTTTCACTTTCATACATTGGAGAAGGAAATGGCAACCCACTCCAATGCTCTTGTCTTGAGAATCCCAGCGATGGGTGAGCCTGGTGGGCTGCCGTCCATGGGGTCACGGAGAGTCGGACATGATTGAAGTGCCTTAGCAGCAGCAGCAGCTTGTATGTAATATATTTTAAAATAAATATCTTGCATGTAAACATTTTAGGTTAAGACATGAATGGAGCTTGTTTTGCTGTTATTTTACTTAAGTCCTATTGACTCATTTTTCGTAGCCTAAGTCAGATTTTGAGATATGCTGCTTTATTTTTCCTTACCTCTTATTCACTTCACCTACTAAAATTACCTCTTATTCAGTCTAGTGACTTTTAATCCTTACCTACCTAAGTAATCCATTTGCTAAGAACTGTTAGTTTCTATATCTATCTACTGTATTATCCAGAGGATGCTTGACTTTTTATGATAGATTTCTTAATGTAAAAAATGTGCCTTTATAGAACTATCTGGTGGCAATCATAAAGCTAAAACACCAAAGTGTTTAAGTTTTATTTAAGTTTCAAAGAAGTTTATGCAAGATAAATAGAATCACAGGGAGAGTAATTTACGTAAGAAAGAAGGAACATGCCTCTCTCAAAACACCCATTTCCTCCAGTTATCAGCTCTCTATTGTCAGGTCAGATAAAATATGAATTGGCCCTTAGAGGATGGTGATGATATAGACAGACTTGGAGGAGAAAGGACAGTATTGAAGAAAAGGAATAGAACATGAGCAAAAACAAACACTCATCGCAGAAGCAAGGTGAATGAACATACTCCCTGAATCCTGGATAACGGGGTGTGTCTATACATACACACATAAACAGAGATATGTACAGGTGTTTATTTTTCAAGTACTCTTTAATCTTTGACTGAAGAAATCAAATGGGGCAGGCTTGTAACGTGATGGCCATGTTTTGCAATCAGTCAGAGCGGAGGGCTGCCTGCTCCCTCTGGAGGGGTGGCGTTCTCAGTTTTCACTGTTCCTATCTAGCCTTTTCCATTCATTAGTGATACTAGCCTGGTAACTATAAGCCTGTGATTTGTCATCCCAGAGTGGTGGATCTCAATTTGGCATGTTGCAAATCTTAGGGAACTACTGAAAACACAAATACCTGGGCATCATCTCAGACCAACTGATTAAGAATCCCTCAGAGTAGGGCTTGCACTTGAGTATTTTCTTATGTTGAGCAAGGTTGAGCACCACTTCCTACAAGGTCTTTACTGCTGGGATTAAGGCAATTCTTTATCATTATTATTATTTTTTCTGCATACTGCTGCTGCTAAGTCACTTCAGTCATGTCCGACTCTGTGCGACCCCATAGATGGTAGCCCACTAGGCTCCTCTGTCCCTGGGGTTCTCCAGGCAAGAACACTGGAGTGGGTTGCCATTTCCTTCTCCAAGGCATGAAAGTGAAAAGTGAAAGGGAAGTCACTCAGTCGTGCCCGACTCTTAGCGACCCCATGGACTGCAGCCTACTAGGCTCCTCCGTTCATGGGATTTTCCAGGAAAGAGTACTGGAGTGGGATGCCATTGCTTTCTGCATACTAGTACTTCTTAATTTGGCTGTGCATCAGAGTTGACTAGGGCACTTAAAAATTTTTTTTGATGCAAGGGCCCCACTCTTAGAAATTCAGGTTTAATTAGTATGAGGGGGACAGGCATTCTTAATTAAAAAAAAAAGCCCTAATTTTAATAGACAGCCAATATTGAGATCACTGATGTGGGATGTGAAAGCCACAGAAGGACTCTGAGCAAAATTACATGAAGAAGGTTGGGATATTTACCCTAGGTTTGAACTGCAGGGTGCTAAGGTCAGAGAAGAGAAAGTAAGAAGGTTATTATGCTAGGTTAGGTTTATGTGCATAGGGACTGAACCAGCAGTATGGTATAGAAATAAGATGGAAAGGGAAAGAATCCATGGAATAAATATTGTGAAGATGCATATTATTGTTACAGAGTAGTAAGCTTTCCCTTATAATTTCCTAATTTCACAGCAGCCTTGAAAGAAGTCTGAAACCTGACATCAAGCTGCTTGAATTATCTAAAAACCAAAAAGCCCTCACTGAGAATTTAGTCTGAAGTATCAGCACTGGGCTGGTAATTTCCTTAAGCACTTGGCACAGGCAAACACACATCCCTTCTGGAGAAATCCAGATACAACTTGGGCAATCCTCAGAGAACTGCCTTTAGTGAAGTTCCGAAAAATTTGGCTTCATGGTCAAAACCCAAAAACATATGGGAAACAAGGAATCATAAAAAGAAAAAAGACAGCAGACCCACAAAAGTTTCAGATATTGGAATTATCAAACATGGAATATAAAAGTTGTATGTTTGAAGTGTTTTTTAAAAAGCGACTAAATATATAAAGTGAAAGCTGCTCAGTTGTGTCCGACTCTTTTCAACCCCATGGAATATACAGTCTATGGAATTCTCTAGACCAGAACAATGGAGTGGGTAGCCTTTCCCTTTTCCAGGGGATCTTCCCAACCCAGGGACAGAACCCAGGTCTGCTGCATTGCAGGCAGATTCTTTACCAGCTGAGCCACAAGGGAGGCCCAAATATATGAAGAGCAGGGGATTATTAAAAATGACCAAAGAGTATTGACCAAGTAAAAGAAAGTAGTTTGAGTGATGAAAAACAAAATGATTGAAATTAAGGGAGAACTAGTAATCTCAGAGATAAAGATAAGAAAACATCCAGGAACCAGAAAATAGAATCAAAAGACATGGAAAGGATGAAAGAAAGATTAAGAAATAGATGATCAGAAAAATCAAGACACAGAACACCAAAAAGAGAGAGAATGAGGCAGAGGCAATATTTGTAGATATAAGAGTGAATATTTTCCAGAAGTGATGAAACACATCAATTCAAAGATTTACAAATTCTAACAAATCCCAAGTAAGCTAAAGAAAGAAATCCATTCCTGCACATAGGTGAAAGTGAGGCACCCCAAAGACAAAGGTAAGATCTTCAAAGTAGCTAGAGAGAAAAGTCTGATTAAGTAATTTCTCCATAGCAAAATGGGGAAGCCCCAGTGGCTCAGTAGTAGAGAATCCACCTACAATGCAGGAGATGGAGTCATGGGTTGAATCCCTAGGTCAGGAAGATCACGTGGAGAAGGTAACCCACTCCAGTCTTCTCGCCTGGAAAATCCCATGGACAGAGGAGCCAGATGGGCTATAGTTGGACATGACTTAATGACTAAAATAACAACCACCATAGCAAAATAAAGCTGAAAGGATTTAATCTCAACCTAGAATTGCATACTCAGAAAAGATATTCTTAAGAAAAATGGGGAAACAAAAGATAATTTCAGATGAGTTTGCCACAAGCACTCTCACTAAAAGCAATTTTTTAGGCAAGGAAAGGTCTAATGTACTCAACCATTAAAAAGAATACATTTGAATTAGTTCTAATGAGGTGGATGAAACTGGAACCTATTATACAGAGTGAAGTAAGCCAGAAAGAAAAACACCAATACAGTATACTAACGCATATATATGGTATTTAGAAAGACGGTAACAATAACCCTGTTTGTGAGACAGCAAAAGAGACACAGATGTATAGAACAGTCTTTTGGACTCTGTGGGAGAGGGAGAGGGTGGGATGATTTGGGAGAATGGCATTGAAACATGTATAATATCACATATGAAACGAGTCACCAGCCCAGGTTCAATGCATGATACTGAATGCTTGGGGCTGGTGCACTGGGACGACCCAGAGGGATGGTAGGGGGAAGAAGGAGGCAGGGCGGTTCAGTATTTAAAAAGTTAAAAAAAAAAAAGAGCAAGAGGGAATAATAGGCAAGAAAAGAGAAAAATATATGGGTAAGTTTGTATATTAAAATCACCAGGGTAATTATTTTTAAAAATCAACAATTAGTAGACAGCAGTATGGAATGAAAGAAATATTATGAATGCCAATTACTTTGGTATGCAGACATCTGCAGTGAGTTTTTATTAATAAAATGTTCTCATTTGTACATTTCAGTATTAAAGTATTTAAAATGAATGTGTAATGTTCACAAAAAAGTTACATATTGTTCTTTCTTTTCTCTGTTGTAATTAATCCTAAAGCAAATTTTATTTGATTAATAGCTACTGTTAAGTCCTGAGCAGGCAAGGACTGTATACATGAATTTTTCCTTACAGTTGCATCTTCAATGCTTATTCCACTGCTCAAGAATTATTGAATGAATGAACAACCTCATACCGACTGCATATGCAACTTTCGTTAGGTTGAATAATGGCCCCCTCAGGAAATCTCCACATTCTGATCCTTGAAACTTGTGAATATTACCTTGTTGTTGTTCAGTTGCTAAATTGTGTCTGACTCTTTGTGACATCATGGACTGCAGCACACCAGGTTTCCCTGTCCTTCACTGTCTCCTGGAGTTTGCTCAAATTCATGTCCATTGAGTCAGGGTTGCCATCCAACCATTCCATCATCCTCTATTGTCCCCTTCTCCTCCTGCTCTCAATCTTTCACAGCATCTGGGTCTTTTCCAATGAGTCAGCTCTTCACATCTAGTGGCCACAGTATTGGAGCTTCAGCTTCAGCATCAGTCTTTCCAGTGAATATTCAGGGTTGATTTCCTTTAGGATTGACTGGTTTGATCTCCTTGCTGTCCAAGGGACTCTTACTCGACAAAAAAGGACTTTGCAAATATGATTAAGTCAAGGATCTTGAGTATGGGAAATTATTCTGAAATATCTGAGTGGCCCTTAAATTCAGTCGCTTATGTCCTTATAAGGGGAAGGCAAATGGAAATCTGATACCGATAGAAGAGGAGAAGGCAGTGTGACCCCAGAGGCAGAGAAGAGAGACTAAAGATTGCTGGCAGCCTTCAGAGGCTAGAAGATGTAAGGAAGTGGGAAGGAGGTTTCTTCCTCAGACTGTCCAGAGATACTCGAGCTCTGCTAACATTGGATTTCAGCCTGCTGATAACAATTTTGTACTTCCGGAGTCCAGGAATGTAATAGAATAAATTCCTGCTATTTCGGGGCCTGTGCTACGTCTTTGTTGCTGACCACGGGCTTTTTCTAGTTGCAGCAAGTGGCTCTGGGTGTCTGCTCTCTAGCTGTGCACTGACTTCTCATAGCGGTGGCTTCTCTTGCTGCAGAGCACGGCTTCTAGGGGGCGGTCTCAGTAGTTCTGACACATTGGCTTAGTTACTCTGTAGCATGTGAAATCTTCCCAAACCAGGGCTTGAACCAGTCTCCTGCACTGGCAAGCAAATTCTTCACCACTGGACTGCAGGGAAGCCCCATTCCTGTTGTTTTAAGCTGTCAATTTTGTGGCATTTTGTTATGCTGGCCATCAGAAAAATGAGAGAGTTAAATGAAGAATCAGCCAAGACAAAAATTCAGAGTTGCATGTGAGGGACATGGATGTACCACTCATAAATAAGAGTGTAATTCAGGGGGGAAGAGCAAGTGTTAGAATTGCAACATATTCTCTTTTAGAAAATGGCAGGGACACTGTGATCTTTGCAGGCATTACACACCTGTCTTCCTTCCTAGTCTCTGGGCTTTTAAAAAGAGCAGAGGATTATGCCTTTCTTCTTTGGATTCCCGGTAGCAACCTATCACATAGCCCTTTGGTATCTGTTTCGGATGATATTAAGATCATAGATATTTTGCTGAAGACACCTGAAAAAGTGGCCAGCATTAGGTTTATGAATAATGAGGAGAGTTTAAATGTCCAGCCTACACTTCATTCCAATGAAAGTAAAAAAACAAGAGTTGACCCTATCTGGTTTAGTACAATGACTGGCTTTATAAGAAGTTCAATAAAATTTTTAAAAAACTTTTTATTTTATATTGGAGTTGAGTTGGTTAGTGACGTTGTGATGGTTTCAGTTGAACAGCAAAGGGACTCAGCCACATATGTACATGCATCCATTCTTGCCCAACACCCCTCCTATCTAGGCTGCCACATAACATTGAGCAGAGTTCCCTGAACTATACAGCAAGTCCTTGCTGGTTATCCATTTAAAATATAACAGTGTGTACATGTTGATCTTGAATGAATCTAAGCAGGAAGAGTTAAGTGTTATCCTTAAAAGTTATTTGCTTGTTTCTTAAAAAGTCAAATGTAAACTTATCAGAAAACTCAGTAATTCCATCCCTAGGTATCTACCTAAGGAAAATGAAAACATATGTCTGAACAAAGACATTATGAAAATCTTCAGAGGAATATTACTCACAATCATTAAAAAATCAGAAGCAGTCCAAACATCCATCAAATGATGAATAATCAAAATGTGTTCTATCCACGCAATGGAATATTATTCAACTTCAGAAAGGAACAGACCACTGCTATCTGCTACAACATGGACAAACCTCAGGAACTCTGATCCAAGTGAAAGAAACCAGATGCTAAAGATCACAGAGTGTATGATTCCATTTACATGAAATGTCCAGAAAAGGCAAATCTGTAGAGAGAGTAAGCACATTAGTGTTTTCCTGAGGTGAGGATGAAAACACGGATAGACTGCAAAGGGGAATGAAGATTCTTACTGGGGAGATAAAAATGCTCTAAAATTGGTTGTAGTGATGGTTATAGAACTCTGTAAATTGATTAAAAGTCATTAAGTTGTATTATTTAAAACAGATGGAATTTGATGGAATTTGTGATATATAAATCTCATTAAAGTCGTCTTTTTAAAAAAACTGTGTTTAAAAATGTGACATATAAATGTAGAAAGGGCTTTTTAGCAATTCATACCTTTAAAACTATATAAGTCCTGCTCAAATAGCACTGCTATTCTATAGTGAAGGCTTGGGGAAGCCATCTTGTAAAAAACGGAAATAATTTGTGATATTGACAATGTGGATGCTTGATGTAAGAGCCTCAAAAAACATTTTTCCATCCAGGTTTAGTAATATCCTAACAATCATAAAAATGTGAAGGGACATTTGGTAGCCTTTTATAGACTTCATTTACAAGGCAGATGCTGCTCCTTACAAGTGTTTGCTCTGTAGCTTAATTCCATTTTTTCTGTACAGTATGTACTTGTTTTGGGTAGGCTGAAAATGAAGACAAAAAAAGATGACTTTATTTAGCTGTTTCTTTTCTCTTCTTTTCTCAGGGAGTTAAGAAAAAAATGATTTTGACCAGTAAGAGATCGTGGGCAAGAGTTGACAGTTTTATGTGAAGGAATGAAATAGTTTGTATTATTTAGTAATAATAATAGCTAACGTTTATTAAGTGCTTATTCTCTACCAGGAACTGAGTTTACTTTCATAATATCATCTTCTTTAATCCTCAGAACAATCCTATAATGTACTTAATGTTACCCCTATCATGTAAAGAAGAAAAATGAAGTTAGCAGATAATTGTGACATCAGGACTTGTAGAGAGATTGGCCTTTACTATGCTATAACTAGGGGCTTCTCTGGTGGCTCAGCGGTAAAGAATCTGCCTGCAATGCAGGAGACATGAGAGACCTAGGCTCTCACTAGGTTACAACTGTTGCCCACAGATTTAGGATGAATTTAATGTTTAAAATTAGAAAACTTAAAAGATTTAAAATCCAATATATTTTTAAATATAGGAATTGAACAGTTTTATTTGTTAATCACTCAGTCATGTCTGACTCTTTGCGACCCAATGGACTGACTGTAGCCTGCCAAGCTCCTCTGTCCAGGAAATTGGAGTAGGTTGCCATTTCCTTCTCCAGGGGATCTTCCTCACTCAGCGATCAAACCTGGGTTTCCTGCACTGCAGGTGGATTCTTTACCAACTGAGCCACCAGGGAAGCCCCAGGAATTGAAAATATCCATGCTCATAATGCCCACATTTCTATCTTCAGTCCCGACTGCTCTTCTGAATAAAAGACTTATATTTCTATCTTTCAACTTGAAACTTCCACTTGTGTGTCTAAAAGATACCTCAGGCTTAAAATGTTCTAAAGAAACTTTTTAAACCTTATCCTCCCCATGGGTCCTCTATCTCAGTAAATAGCACCTATGTTTATCCAAAATCTTTAAAATATATCCTGATTACTTCTTACATCTATTCCCATTACTCTAGTCAAACCACTACCATATTTGTCTAGATTATTGTAACAGCTGTCTGCATTCATTCAGGTAGGGTGATTGCATTAAAAAATGGATTAAAAAATGTATAACAGGGCATGTCAAAATAATAGGCAAGTGGGCAGATCAAAAGGGCAGCCCTTTTCATTAGGGGTTAATCCAATGACCCAAGTCAAAACAGTCACTATCAACCTTAACAAGTGCCTTCCATGTCTGCCTTTCCAAAAAGAAAGAGAATGTGGTGGAATGTTGGGACATTTTTATAGTCCGGGCCTGGAAGTGGTCCACATCACTTCTGCTTATGTTTCCTGGCTAAGACCAGTTATGCAGACACACCAAACTGTGGTTGAAACTAGAAAATATGGTCCAACTGTATCCCCTCCATAAGATAAAGACACTTTGGAGAAAAGCTAACCATCTCTTCCATACTGCCTCATTCTAGAAGTCTGGCTCTCGGGTCGCAATTCTGAAGTTGGAGAAACAATTTCTCCTTTAAAAGAGTTCTTGTTAAAACCCAAAACTGGCCAGGCCAGAGTAGGTGAAAGAGGCAGTTGTATAAGGATTGTGTCTAATTTCAGAGTGGAAATATTTGACTGAAGGAAGAAGCCTCGAGAGGTGCCACCTAACGCAGTAATTTTATGCTAAATCAGATGATAAGAGGCAATCTACATAAGAGGCTACTAACAGAGGTTTACTAGAATGGGATTTTCTAAAGAAGTATGTGTGGGCCCAGTTTCACTTATATAACAGGAAAACACTTTGGAGGAGGAGGAGGTGAAAATACACACTGAATCACAGAGAGATAATCAATTAAGAGTTGTAATTTTTTTTTTTTTCTGATGGGGGAAAAATGCCAACAAAAGTTCTAAACTAAGTTTCTAGAAGTCAACCCATTATTTTCACGTTGATAGGGACAGTTTCTAGTATATGAATAGAGGGAAGAGAACCAAAGTGATTTTGATTTTGATGTTGAAGGAACAGAATATTTTAGGGGATATTGATGCTAAGAGCACTTTTTTTTGCTTTGTCTACATCCCACAGAGAAAGTTATCAGAAGTCAAAGAACTGAAAAGATGTGATTTCAATGAAGGCAACACAGCAATGAAGACAAAATAGGATTCTGGGCAATAAATCTTTTTCTACTCTGTAAATACCCCCCTTTCAATATAAAGGCTCTTTAAAGAAATAAGACAACAAAGCTTTCAGAAGGGGCTTGATACATTATTTATGAATTTATCAAGTGAAAAAAACACCCACTCAGACATTTTAATAAAAACTTTCAACTAATGTATCTAATTTTATTGGTATTAAAAAAAAGCCAATTATGAACTGGAAAGTTACTGTTTGTTAAACTGCTATACAGCTTTCTGCAAATAGAATATTTACAAACCACTTGGAATCACTTTCCCAAAGTTTCAGTTTCTGAAGGTCAAATAACTATGTAACTGCTTAATAAAGAAGCAAAGAAGTACCTCTAAATATCTCCCAGCTCTGATGGGCTTATATGCTGCTCCTTAGGTGAGGTATTAGCAAAGCTTATTTATTTTCATTTCCAAGGCTTTTATTTGCTCATTCCCTTGTGGTAAAGCTGATTTCCATGATGATTCCCTTCTTAATTTTAATACCCTTTTTACTCATCATATAGACATAAGAATTTTCCATAAAATAATGAAATCCTTGCAAAGGAAATGAAGACAAGTCAGAGAAGAAAGTAAACTAGCTCCTTCTTTTTTTCAATTAATTGATCCGCTGTCATGTGCATATAAGATTTTTTTTAAACCTAGGAAAATAAGGTTAATTAACATAAAAAAGCCTCACTCCTCTAGATGCTGAATTTTGTATTTTACCCATGCTGCCTTAAGTGCCTTGATTTCCCAGTAATGACCTAGTTCTCCTAATGAGGAACATTAACCCCTGGCTGTAGCTGTCCAGGACTTAATTGTCAACTGCAGCTGAAATAGGAGAGTTTGCCGATCAGCAGGTATGCGGTATATTAACTCATGTCATTTCAACCCCTAATAAATAAATCTGTTGCTAAGGCAACAGGAAGATCAGCTCTATCAGTATTCTCCCCTCCCAGTAACCAGCTCCCCCCACCTTCCTCTTTTGGAAGAAACTGCCTTTCACACCAAGCTTAGGAAAAAAGAAGGAAATTAACTACATGTAACCATAATTAGAAGTAACATCATTTCTCATCTTAGAAACATATCTAAATTAATAAAAGAGGACAGCAAAGAGAGAAATGCTTTTGACTAAGATCACGATAAATTATTTCC
The DNA here is from genome assembly GCF_014754425.2 of Oryx dammah. Lineage (NCBI taxonomy): Eukaryota > Metazoa > Chordata > Mammalia > Artiodactyla > Bovidae > Oryx > Oryx dammah. The sequence continues at coordinate 83,221,561 of NW_024070211.1, forward strand.
TTCAACAGGAGATAGGCACTCTGAGGTACACATGTGAGCAAGAACAAATCTCAAACATTTCATCTCTTTGTGTTTCTGAAATTTTTCCTTCTTTTGTTTAACCAACAAACGATGCTAGCCTGAATACTGCTGAAATAGCTAATTAGTTGCACAGCCAATAAAGATGATACAAGGGGAAAAAAACCTTACATAATTTATAATAGTTATTGCTATTCTACCTTGGAATTCTTTGGTGTGATTTTTTAAAAAAAAGAAATAAAAATCTGGTCACCGAACCTTAGTCTGAGTAATCTAAAGCTATTGAATCTCATTCACTTGAGATTGTAAACAGAAATTTAGAAAGTAATTTCAATGGATTATATTTACATGATTTACACATCTGGATTATGGCAGAGGGATAGGTGAAAAAATAATTTATAAGGATCTCTCCTTCCAGATTTATTTTTTGATACTAAGTAAGAAATTACTTTGGTTTTGGCCACTTTGAAACATTCTTCCAAATACCCATCAGTTCACTTTTGTATACTACTCTTCTGTTAAAATTTAACAAAATTCTGAATCACATTTACAACTCCTATAAAGGCATTTCATTAAAAAACCTAAACCAAAAACAAATGAAAGCATGCTTTGTAAAAGTAATGCTGATCTCATGGTCATGTCCACCTGTCACTCAGTTCACCTAATTCCTCTTTCTGGCCAGGATGAGACACTTGTCCTCAACTGGATGAATTGAGCAAGTAAGAGTCAATCATCAAAGAATTACTGTCTAATTCATCACCATTAACTAAGTTGAGTAACATCAACTAAGTTTCCTACATGCCAGGTATTCTAGCTAGATACTATCGAAAAGGTCTCCCCAAACAAACAAAGAAGCAAAAAGTTTATGTTTCTGTCCTGGAGGACCTTAGGATCTAATGACATCATTTACAATGTGAAATGAGTTCAGCTAGGAGGTAGTGTGAAAAGTGCAAAGCTCTGTTACACACTTAAGTGGTGCAGTGGATTGCACAGTGCCATTGCTGCATGGAAATTCACAGTCAGGGGAACTTAAATCAAGGCAAATGTCCATGGAAGGCAGAGGATTTCAGGGAACCTCTAAAGAGCAACACGAAAGATATTTCTCCAGAATGGGGGAGGAAACAGTGGGCTGAATGAAAAGAAGCCATGTCAATTTGGAGAAAGGAAAGGAAAAATATATTTAATTTAATGTAATAAATAAACAAACACACACAGTCATATATAAGACACAAATATGTTAAACAAAGAAATAATCTACCTACCTACCTATGCATAATCACCCACTCATCCATCTATATATCTGTATCATCCAGCTATCTACTTCATAATTCATTCACTCCTGACCTGTGGTGCTAAGTAAATAAGTTTGGTATAAGAATTTCTTCAAAAAGGTTGTGATAGAGGGAAGCAAAGGAAGATATGAGCCTTGAGCAGGTCAAGATGACTGTCATAAACATACCACAATCAAATAGCATCTTGTGCAACAATTAGTATGTTTAAGAAATGAGTCAAGTTTAAAGAATTTTTTAACCTTGTTAGGCAGGAAATGTTAACCAGAGCTTAAGTTTATGATATGCTAGAGATAACACCATCTACACAGTAATGACTATAAGTGGAAGTTCTTTATGCTGACATACTGTGTAAGGTCAGGAAGCAAGTTAGAACTGGACACGGAACAACAGACTGGTTCGAAATTGGAGAAGGAATACATCAAGACTGTTTGTTGTCACCTTGCTTATTTAATTTATATGCAGAGTACATCATGAGAAACGCTTGGCTGGAAGAAGAACAAGCTGAAATCAAGATTGCCAGGAGAAATATCAATAATCTCAGATATGCAGATGACACCACCCTTATGGTAGAAAGTTTTCCTGTAGTCATGTATGGATGTGAGAGTTGGACTGTGAAGAAGGCTGAGTGCCGAAGAATTGATGCTTTTGAACTGTGGTGTTGGAGAAGACTCTTGAGAGTCCCTTGGACTGCAAGGAGATCCAACCAGTCCATTCTGAAGGGATCAGCCCTGGGATTTCTTTGGAAGGAATGATGCTAAAGCTGAAGCTCCAGTACTTTGGCCACCTCATGCGAAGAGTTGACTCATGGGAAAAGACTCTGACGCTGGGAGGGATTGGGGGCAGGAGGAGAAGGGGACAACAGAGGATGAGATGGCTGGATGACATCACTGACTCGATGGACGTGAGTATGACTGAACTCTGGGAGTTGGTGATGGACAGGGAGGCCTGGCGAGCTGCAATTCATGGGGTTGCAAAGAGTTGGACACGACAAAGCGACTGAACTGAACTGAAAGAAGAACTAAAGAGCCTCTTGAAAGTGAAAGAGGAGAGTGAAAAAGATGGCTTAAAGCTCAACATTCAGAAAACGAAGATCATGGCATCTGGTCCCATCACTTCATGGGAAATAGATGGGGAAACAGTGGAAACAGTGGCTGACTTTATTTTTTGGGTCTCCAAAATCACTGCAGATGGTGACTGCAGCCATGAAGTAGAAGACGCTTACTCCTTGGAAGCAAAATTATGCCCAATCTAGACAGCATATTAAAAAGCAGAGACATTACTTTGCCAACAAAGGTCCATCTAGTCAAGGCTATGGTTTTTCCAGTAGTTATGTATGGATGTGAAAGTTGGACTGTGAAGAAAGCTGAGCACCAAAGAATTGATGCTTTTGAACTGTGTATTGGAGAAGACTCTTGAAAGTCCCTTGGACCACAAGGAGATCCAATCAGTCCATCCTAAAGGAGATCAGTCCTGGGTGCTCCTTGGAAGGACTGATGTTGAAGCTAAAACTCCAGTACTTTGGCCACCTAATGTGAAGAGCTGACTCATTTGAAAAGACCCTGATGCTGGGAAAGATTGAGGGCAGGAGGAGAAGGGCACGACAGAGGACGAGATGGTTGGATGGCATCACCAACTCAATGGATATGGGTTTGGTGGACTCCAGGAGTCGGTGATGGACAGGGAAGCCTGGTGTGCTGCGGTTCATGGGGTGGCAAAGAGTCGGACACGACTAAGCGACTGAACTGAACTGAACTGAGTGTGTAAGAAAGTTAAAAACAGCCCAAGAGGCAATGAGAAACTAAATGTTGAATCTGTTATCATTTTCTTATGCTCAATTTGAAATTTACTTAAAAAGGGATCTATGAATAGAATTTTAGAAATTATAAATGAGGATTTTGTAAGGCTATTTTTTTGACCATGAATTTCCCAGTATTTATTTGCCTACTAATTAAGGATCCTGGACTAAGCTCCCAGAGATACATCTGATAGTACTGTTAGGAGACAAAACTATTTGGTGTTGTAACATATAATCATTTAAGCCAGGTATTTCATTACAATTTTTTAAAGATTCTAGCAAAATTCTCTAGGGAGATTTTTTTTTCTAAAATACCAGAGTTCACTTGAAATTCTTTACAGAAAAAAAACAGACAATAAGACAAACACTTCTAGGCAAAGACATATAACTTAAGAAAACTTGTCAATGAATTGGGAATAACTATAATCAACCAGAAAGATCTTTATTATTCACATGAGCTTTGGTTGTCCAGTTGATGGATAAATATAGAACTGGTTAGAAAATCCCATTCAAAGGGCAGATAGACAATCCCATTCAAAGGGCAGATACCCATTATTCCTAGTCGATCATAAACTAGTTTACTTACAATAACTAGCTCTAAGGCTGATATTCTTTACGTTAAGGATATTTAACTGAGAAGACTCCCTGGAGTAGAAAGTGGCAACTCACTGCAGTATTCTTGCCTGGAGAATTCCCTGGACAGAGGAGGCTGGCAGGCTGCAGTCCATGGGATCACAGAGATGGACATGACTGAGCACACACACAGCTGAGAAATAACTCAGTTATTTCAGGGCTCCTGGAAAGCATGTATGGAACCATCTTCTTAGAGATTAAGACAAGTAAGATGGATTCTCACAGGTCTGAGAAAGTTTGGTAGAGTGTGCAGAAAGGCAGATGGCCAGACCATGTGACCATCTTTTCCAGAACTATAATTCTGTGAGGATCATTTCTCCCTTAGAAAAACAGAATTCAATGTAACACGGAAATAGCACAAAGAACACCGGTATCCAAAAGTCGGTACTTTGTCTCTCTGTTCACATTCTGCTGTAGCACCTGAAGACGCTCCATCAAAAGCATTCTATTCTACATATTCTAATGACCTGTAAAACCTGAAAGATTTAAAGCAATCTACTTACCAGACTTTTCTCAAGCTATCTGAGCAACCAGAAAACCAGGATAATTTACCTTGGGCTGGAAAGCATAACATCCGATCATCCAATACAAATCCTTTGAGAAGATGGTCATTAATTTTGTTTGTAATACTGTATTTTTAAACCTCAGAAAATCAAATAGTGAAAAAAGTAATTTATTTTACTCTCAAGTAATAAAGCATCATTTTCCATTTTATATCAATCATCCGTCTTCAGTTAGAAATCTCCCAAATTACTAAAAATGTAGTATTATCAAATTCTTTCAATGTTATAGCACATGATTTACCTAAGTATCCTTCCAACCTGCTTTTATTTCTTAATGACTGGGTCTTTTCCTTTCCAAATTTACATCCTTAACCATTATCAACATCACATAAATTTGTTTTATCATTACTTTATGGAAAATATGGAAAATATCATATGGCTCATAAACATTTTGCTTTAAATAAAAAGCTCAGACAATTTCCCCACTTTCCAAGGGACGAGGTCATGGTGGAACTTACAACTATTGCTACTATAACAATTTCAAACTCCTCACCTGCCATCACAGGCCACTTCTACCTCACCTTCCTCAACTAGGACACACCCAGGTATGAAACACTCACAGAGGCTTCAGGATCAAAACAGAATTTCTTATATCCAAGAACTCTCTCATGGCTTCCTAATTCTTGAGCCCACATTGAGACAAATTCTGTTTGAGAAAATTTTCTTCTATATCATCAACACTTGTTTGCTATCAACTGCTAAACCTAGATGTTAATATTAATATATTAACATTTAGGACAAGAAAAATTAGTCTATGAGAACTAAAAGTGAGGCAATTCCAATGACTGATACCAGACATACATCACTATCAATTCCATTTGACAGTGGTTCTCAAAGGGTAGTCTGTGATTTCTTGGGGTATTCAAGACCCTTTAATGGAGTCTGCAAAGTCAAGCTATTTTCATAATAATACTAAGATGTAATTTGCCTTTTTCACTGTCTTGACATTGCTGTGATACTAAAAAACTGACAGGTAAAACAGTTGATGCCTTAGGGCAACGGCAATCAGTCAGTGTATTTTCTCTCTTTTTTAAATACTTATTTGGCTGTGTTGGGTCTTAGTTGTGGCAAGTGGGCTTCTCTATTTGTGGTGCGTGGGCTCAGGAACTGCCACGTTTGGGCTTAGATGCCCCCTCACATGTGGGTTCTTAGTTCTTCAACCAGGGATTGAATCCACATCCCCTGCACTGGAAGGAGTGTTCTTAACCATTGGAGCACCAGTATAGTCCCCCAGTCACCGTATTTTTTTTGTTTTTTAGTCTTTGAATGTTGAGTGGTTAAAATTTTATTTTTAATCGAAGGATAATTGCTTTACAATATTGTATTGGTTTCCCAGTCACTGTATTTTTAACCAACTGCATTTGCAGTAAAAGAGAGCAAAACATCAGTTTCACTCAAAAACACCCGTGAAGAGGCATTAAAATTGCTAATTTTATTAAATTTCATCTTTTCAAGATACTTCTTTTAATATTGTGTGACAAAATTGGAAATATTCATGAAGCACCTTTGTATACCAAGGTTCGGTTCAGTTCAGTTCAGTCGCTCAGTCGTGTCCGATTCTTTGCGACCCCATGAATCGTAGCACACCAGGCCTCCCTGTCCATCACCAACTCCCGGAGTTCACTCAAACTCATGTCCATCGAGTCAGTGATGCCATCCAGCCATCTCATCCTCTGTCGTCTCCTTCTCCTCCTGCCTGCAATCCCTCCCAGCATCGTCTTTTCCAATGAGTTAACTCTTCCCGTGAGGTGGCCAAAGTATTGGAGTTTCAGCCTCAACATCAGTCCTTCCAATGAACACCCAGGACTGATCTCCTTTAGGATGCACTGGTTAGACCTCCTGGCAGTCCAAGGGACTCTCAAGAGTTTTCTCCAACCCACAGTTAGAAAGCATCAATTCTTTGGTGCTCAGCTTTCTTCACAGTCCAACTCTCACATCCATACATGACCTCTGGAAAAACCATAGCCTTGACTACATGGACCTTTGTTGGCAAAGTAATGTCTCTGCTTTTGAATATGCTATCTAGGTTGGTCATAACTTTTCTTCCAAGGAGTAAGTGTCTTTTAATTTCATGGCTGCAGTCACCATCTGCAGTGATTTTGGAGCCCCCCAAAAATAAAGTCAGCCACTGTTTCCACTGTTTCCCCATCTATTTCCCATGAAGTGATTGGACCAGATGCCATTATCTTCGTTTTCTGAATGTTGAGCTTTAAGCCAACTTTTTCACTCTCCTCTTTCACTTTCATCAAGAGGCTTTTTAGTTCCTCTTCACTTTCTGCCATAAGGGTGGTGTCATCTGCATATTTGAAGTTATTGATATTTCTCCCTGCAATCTTGATTCCAGCTTGTGCTTCTTCTAGCCCAGCCTTTCTCATGATGTACTCTGCATAGAAGTTAAATAAGCAGGGTGACAATATACAGCCTTGACGTACTCCATTTCCTATTTGGAACCAGTCTGTTGTTCCATGTCCAGTTCTAACTGTTGCTTCTTGATCTGCATACAGATTTCTCAAGAGGCAGGTCAGGTGGTCTGGTATTCCCATCTCTTTCAGAATTTTCCACATTTATTGTGATCCACACAGTCAAAGGCTTTGGCATAGTCAATAAAGCAGAAATAGATGTTTTTCTGGAACTCTCTTGCTTTTTCCATGATCCAGCAAATGTTAACAATTTGATCTCTGGTTCCTTCTGCCTTTTCTAAAGCCAGCTTGAACATCTGGAAGTTCACGATTCACATATTGCTGAAGCCTGGCTTGGACAATCATATAAAAAAGTGAAAGTATTTATATGATTGAGTTGTGGGCTAAAGTAGCTTTTTTTTTTTTTAAATGAAACGCCAATTTTACTTAATAGGACAATGAATAGACAAACCATGGTTGATCAGACTTGGGTATCTGGAAGATAGTTTCTCATATATGAGACATATGAACCTGTCACTTCAAGGTAAGCAATTGATAACATTTGTTACAATGATAAATTCAAGTTTTTAATTAAAAAGCAGAATTTTGGCAAAAACTGTACCTATACAGTGAGGTTCACAACTTCCTAAGAATCAAAAATTCTTCTGATACGAGTGATGATATTAACAATGTGATTCTTTGAAATAAGGAATTGTGTCAGTACTTGGAAGAGCTGCATAATTCAATGAAACTGCATTTTCCAAGTAACCAGTATAGGATGCCACATGCATGCATGCTAAGTGGCTTCAGTTGTATCCAACTCTTTGAGACCCTATGGACTGTAGCTTGACAGGCTCCTCTGTCCATGGGATTTTCTAGGCAAGAATACTGGATGGGTTGCCATACCCTTCTCCAGGGGATCTTTCCAACCCAGGGATCAAACCTGTGTACCTTATGTCTCTTGCATTGGCAGGTGGGCTCCTTACTACTAGTGCCACCTGGGAAGCCCCACAGGATGCTATAAAATCTTAAACAGCAAGTAACAGAGCATGATGGCACAATGGCACCCCACTCCAGTACTCTTGCCTGGAAAATCCCATGGACAGAGGAGCCTGGTAGGCTGCAGTCCATGGGGTCGAGAAGAGTCGGACACAACTGAGCGACTTCACTTCCCCTTTTCACTTTCATGCGTTGGAGAAGGAAATGGCAACTCACTCCAGTGTTCTTGCCTGGAGAATCCCAGGGACGGGGGAGCCTGGTGGGCTGCCGTCTCTGGGGTCGCACAGAGGTGGACATGACTGAAGCGACTTAGCAGCAGCAGCAGCAGCAGCAGCAACAGAGCATGAAGAATCACTGAGTGAGAGTCTCCTACTTGTCAAGTTCAGGTGTAGTGGCAGAAAAAGAATATCTACAATCATCTGACTAGGTCATTAAAACACTCTATCCTTTGCCAACTCTCTTTGTGAGGCAAAATTTTCTTCATAAACCTCCACCAAAACAACATATTGCAGCAGATCAAATGCATAAGCAAATATAAAGAATTTAACTTTTTTCTATTTGGACAGATGTTACAAATTTATAAAGATGTTAAATAATCTCACTCTTTTCACTGTTTTATTTTGTAAAATATACTTTCCTAAAAATACATTATTTATGTTAACATGTATTTGGCTCTTTATTGTTACTTTTAAATGACACAATGTCAATTTTAAAACTTTCCCCCCAGTTTTAATTTCTAATTTAGTAACTATTGATTGGTCTAAGCTCAAGAAACAAAAATCTTTGGTGTTCTAATAATTTTTTAAAGATTTATTTGTTTAATTCTTTGGCTGCTCTGGGTCTTCACTGCTGCATTCAGGCTTTCCCTAGTTGTGTTGAGCAGGGGCTACTCTTTGCTGCGGCATGCGGGCTTCTCATTGCGGTGGATTCTTCTGCTGCAGAGCACAGGCTCTAGGTGTGGGCTTCAGCAGTTATGACTCATAGGCTCTAGAGTGTTGGTTCAGTAGTTGCGATTCACAGGTGTAGCTGCTTCATGGCATGTGGGATATTTTTGGGCCAGAGATCGAACTCGTGTCCCTTGCATTGCAAAGTGGAATCTTAACCACTGAAGCACCAGGGAAGCCCGGGGTCCCAATAATTTTTCAGAATGTGAAGGGGTCTTCTGATCAGAGTTTAAGAACCACAATCTCAGGAACGCTATCCTTCAATGTCTTGTAAACTTGTTTTTTCTGTTCTTCCAGCAGTGTGTCTTTTGAGCCCATTATACTAAAAAGAACATTTTCATAAAGGTTGGAACCTGGTACAATATTATAATATTTGTATAATATATGGAAAGAAAACACTTAAAAAAAAGACTTTTGCCAATGCAGTCTATTTTTTACAGGTCTTTCTCTATAAGTCATTTCTATTAACTGTGCCTTGCTATAGATGTTTATAACAAAACATTAAAGACTGGGTAGAAAGGAGAAAACAAATTACTCTGCAGAGAACCCAGCAACTCTGCTAAAATACTGTCAGTTATTTATCTACTGTCAGCAGAGGTTGCACACTATAATCCTTGACAAGCTCAGATTCAGAAAGAATGAAGAGAGGGGGCAAGCATTGCATTTAAGGGCCTGTTCTCATGCACAGACATTTTAACACAGATTTAAAGCCAGAATGTATCTTTGAGAAAATGTCACTTTTGATTTTGATACATATCCTAGCAAGCCGACTCTACATTTGGTTGACTTAGTACGAGATATGTTAGAGGCTAACACTATATTTTAGACCATTCATGATCCCAGCGTTGAACTAACACAATGAGGTCAGCATCCCTTCGTGTTGAGAGTTGGCTACTGCAACTGCATGATTTCATGGGCATATTTTTTATGATAAGGATAGGGTGTTATTTTTGTTTTGTCAGGCAAAGTAATGACAGGCTTTAAGAATTTTGTTGCTCTCTCCAGCATCCGTTTCTCCTTTATGTTTACAGGGGAGGCAATCATC